>NW_011470432.1:0-1596 GCF_000754665.1 Bison bison bison
GGGGCCCCCATCCCCAATCAAGAACAGTTGTCAATCTTATTGTTGAGTAGAAGGTGTAAAGCTGTTAACCGTGAAGGTGGTGCTCATTGGTGTTCTTCCATTGTAGATTTTCCTCTTTATTCTCTTAAGTTTAGAGAACTGTATCGCATTACTCAGAATAATTGGTTGTGGTATTAACTGATACATCACTTTCTGTATTAATACTTCCCACTAGATTTGGGGAATTCAAAGAGAAAATCCCATTTAGTCCCTGTCTTTAAGAAGCTTATGCTGAGTGGAAGAGGCAGATAGTATTGCCCACTGAGTGTATTAGTGTGACAGGACACACAAGGTGCGTTTGGACCACAGGGGAAGGTGAGGTGATCAAAGAAACCTTAGTGGAGGAGATGAGTCAGGGCCACCTGCTGATTAGAGTAGAGGCTGGGGAATCCAGTAGTTCTGGTTTTGAATCCCTTTTCTGCAGTTTTGAATCCCTTTATGATTTGGAGTAAACTAAATCACCTCCCTAAACTATGTTTTGAGACAGGAAAGAGTATATAGGAAGACATGGTGACCAAAGACAATACTGTGGGAATAAAATAGTTGTATTTACTTTAAAGATTATATTGAAATTAAAATAATAATACATGTAAAACATGTAAGGACTCAAAAGTAAGAGTCCCTATTTTTAATTCCACACTGTTAACCCCTGTATAATTCCTTTTTGAAACATCTTGGTTCTTCTTGCATCTTTTCTTTCTCTCTTCTTTGTCCCTGATTTCTTTTCTATCTCTTGTTGTCTTACTAGATAGAGGGCATCCCTCAGAGTTTAGTTGTCAGTTCTCTAATCTTTCGCGTTGAAGAATTAGACGTTCTTCTGGCTTCCTCTGTCAGTGTTACACAAATGATTTTAAATTTACCAGTAACCCTGACCTCTTCCCTAGGTTTCTCTTCTTAATTGGATCTATTGTTCTCCTAAAATTTCTACTTGATATGTCGGTCTCCAAATTGTATCCATGATCCCTTGGACTGTAGCCCACCTGGTCCCTCTGTCCCTGGGATTTCCCAGGCAAGAATACTGGAGCGGTCACCATTTCCTTCTCCAGGGGATCTTCCCGACCCAGGGATCATGTCTCCTCCTTGACACGTGGATTCTTTACCACTGAGCTCTACCTGGAACTATTCCATAATTCTGCTTCATTTGATTTCAACAACAACAACAACAACAACAAAAATAGAAGGGAAGTGATCTAGATTTGTCAGATTTTTACTTTGCCAAGCATTGGTATTTAAGAAAACAATCAAATTCACCATGTACTCCATTTTGTATGTAAAGGGCATTTTAACATAACTGTTTTAAAAGACCATAATCTTACGATTTTAAATAATGTAGTGAATACTTTATTATGTTTTGCTTTAGACTGCCAAAAACTTCTGTATAGTTAAACACTGCTTTGGAGTAAGCATATTATAGTCTTGATATTGATCTGCCTAAAATTTGATTTTGATTATGTTTGTCAGTGCTTAAAATGGCCTGCTGCTAAGTCACGTCAGTCGTGTCCGACTCTGTGCGACCCCATAGACGGCGGCCAACCAGTCTCCCGTCCCTGGGATTCT
>NW_011470433.1:0-511 GCF_000754665.1 Bison bison bison
ATCCATGGGGTTGCAAAGAGTCGGACATGACTGAGCAATGAACACTCTCACTTTCCATGATGTTAAAAACAGACCTCCTCTAGCTTCTCCGTATGCTTAATATTTCATTGGCACAAAATAGCTAAAATATTTTAATTTTCAACATTAAAATATGTGAAAAAAATTCACTTTAGACTGCCTGATTTCCTACTTTTATTTTTTTGTCACTTTTTGCCATTTGCTTGTGCTTCGAGATAAACTCATATTTTGAACATATGTATGGTAGCCAAAATGTTGCCATACTTACGTGTTCAAAGACATAAGGTCACCTAACAATAATCATGTGTAATAATATGTTAATTATTTTATTAAATTAATGTATATTTGTCATGACAATTTTAGCAATTAATGTTACTAGTAATTATACTAATGGTAGCTGGCATTTTTATGAGTTCTGCTATACCCATATGAACTTATTTGATACAAGTCTCTAAAAGAAAGACTTATTATCCTCATTAAATTTTTTTTCTTT
>NW_011470434.1:0-1377 GCF_000754665.1 Bison bison bison
GTCACCTCCTGACACCCGGCACTGGAATTCTCAAAAATCCTTTCCTCCACTGACTATGTGATCCATTTCCATGGCAGGAATCACTGACCACAAATGGATAATAATGAAAAATTAAAACCTTTATCTTCATTGTGGAACTGACGTATCAGTCCCCTAGATTTCTGCTAAAATGTAACTCAGTCAGGCAAAGCCTGATCACAGCCCTATCTCAGATGCAGCTGGAAATCACTTCCTGCAGGAGCAAGTGCCCTGCCCGTGTTCAGTGTGGTAAGATAATATGCCCACAGAAGACCCAGCTGAGGCCCAGATGCCTACAATTCATGGGACTGTGATATTGCATTTGGCACACTACATAATTTCTATATTATTAGAAATGTCACACTTGTACGTTCCCCCAGTAACATGATACTAATTAAAATGGAGATGGTTTCTTTAATTCTAAAAGCAGAGAGAACACACTTGAACTAGAGACTTTCAACTGTCAGGCGCACCTCTGGGCCCACTTTCTATGCCTGCCACTTCAGAGACAGCATCATGGTTAAGACACAGTCAATATTGAGGTATTTTTATAAGTGCATGCAGTTCTCTAGTGTTTTCAAAGTATACTCTGCCTGAACCTGATTTTTATATTAGCCCTATACTGATATTATTTTAGATGAAAATATTTATTTTGTATGCCACCTGAGCCAATTCAAAAGGCAGGGATATATGTTCACAGGAACTGATATAAAGATGGGGTGACCTAAGTCCTATATATTTATTAGTTTTTACTATTCTTAAAGAGATACTTTGTTGCTAACAGAAAGATGTTTTACATTTCTATCTCAGGCTTTCAGGATAGTCCCTAGCAATAAAGAATGTACAGTATATTTTTGTTGGATTAAGGAAGGAGTTGATGGATGAATGAAGGAATAAAATATATCAATTAAAACAGAGAACAGGAGCAACAGTATTGCAATTTGAGGGCTGGAGATGAGCAAGAGGTTGCAGAGCTGCAAAATATCATAGGTGCTCACTAAATGTTGTTTAACTGAAGCAATAAAGACTAGAAAATTCATTAAATATCAATTGATAATGGTTAGACAATGGTTCTAATTACCAACTTGGAAATAATATATAGATCTCTTAACAAAATGTGATATGCTTTGGTATAAAATTATTAATAAAGATTGATTTAAAATGATCACAGATACTTTAACATTAAAAGTTATGAGGTGTATAACTCAAAGAAGTATACTAATGAAGCTTCAGGAAGGAGACATATATATAATGCTGTGCAGTGGAAGATTTAGTCCATTTAACTAGGAATCAGGAAATCTGGGTTCTAGTCCTGGTTATAAGCTATGATTGTGACATTGTGCAAGTCACGTGATCTTT
>NW_011470435.1:0-752 GCF_000754665.1 Bison bison bison
TGCAGAGACAGTGACCCTTCAGTCCTTAGGGCAGCCAAGGGGACCAGGACCCTCTCAATCCACACCAGGGTACTGAACAAGTACATTCTCTTATAAAATATGCCATACAATAAAAAGCACTTCACCTAAAAGATATCCGTATCAGCTATAATGGGGAGTTCATGTAATGATTTCTTTTAACAATCTGATTGTAAAATAGGATACAATTTGGTGAAAACATTTCTGCAAGAGGCCAAAAATGTCCAGTTATCTATGACCTGGCTTCATTTATTCCATGGTATCATATATATATAGGTATAAAACTCACTTGAACTTTTAGGTGGCATGTATGTCAGGTGATTTACATTATTTATGGATGAGGTCACCTTCCCTCACCTCGGGGCCAAGTTTGGCCAGAGGAGCTGGCTGTGTTGCCCAGTGAACGCTCCCCGATGCCTGGGAAGCCTGAAAGGCCTTCGGTGTCCATGTCTTGAAATTTACCGTTGTACATGCGGTTTTTAAGCTCATTTTTACCACAACATATACTGCATTGCATAATAATAAGCTTGCAGATGTTATTCATGTTATTTATGAGGGGTTGACCTTAGACTAAAAATTATAGTTACTCTTTAGTCTGAATCTTCCCCTCCTTCTCTATTTAATTCCATACACAGTGACTGGTTACGTGCCACTGGGGAGCATTAAGATTCTACTCTTCAGAATTTTTAGGAACAGGAAATTTCAGGTAAAGTTGCTGGTATAGAAGCTTACCA
>NW_011470436.1:0-617 GCF_000754665.1 Bison bison bison
ATGAATAGATGGATGAAAGCTCCCCATTTCAGCTCATTTCACATCTCAGACTGTGACAATTTAAGTATCAATTGACATTTTCTATGTTTACTGCCATTTGTATATAAGATGACCAAAAGAAAGGAGGTAAGTCAACTTCGTGATGGGCCAACATGAAACCTGAGAATTAGCAATGATTTCCTGGCCTGATTTGACTGTCCAGAAGCATCTCACTATCACTGTATGTAGCAAATTAAGCTCTCCAGATCTAATGATGACTGGAAGCTTCTTGACCTCCGTTTGCAAAAGAGTTTATAGAACAAGAGAAAACAAACAAACAAAAATGTCCCAGCCTGAGTTTAGAGATGTGTCTTCACAGCATCAAGTCAAACAGGTGAAATTCAAACCTCATTTAACAGAGGGCTCAATTCTGGCGGAATAGTAGGTGCAGAAGAGAACAGAAGTTTCCAGTCTCCTTAAGGGAGACAGAGAAGAGGCTTGACAATTACAACCTCAACCATTAATGATACCATATCTCACTTTGAGACCCACTTCTGTCTTCGTCTGGAACATGTATACATGTGGCGGATTCATTTCAATATTTGGCAAAACCAATACAATATTGTAAAGTTTAAAAA
>NW_011470437.1:0-724 GCF_000754665.1 Bison bison bison
GGGGTGGTGGTTACACAGCACTGGGAATGTACTAAGTGCCGCTGAATTGGACACCTGCTGATGGATATTTTCTTACTGTGACCATCATCTCACAATATCCATGTCTATCAAATCATCTTAAACTTTTACAATGCTGTTTGTCAGCTGTTGTTGTGGTTCAGTCACTCAGTCATGTCTGATTCTCTGCAACCCCATGGACTGCAGCACGCCAGGCTCCCCTGTCCTTCACTATCTCCCACAGTTTGCTCAAATTCATGTCCATTGAGTCGATGATGCCATCCAACCATCTCATCCTCTGTCGTCCCCTTCCCTTCCTGCCTTCAGTCTTTCTCAACATGAGGGTCTTTTCCAATGAGTCAGTTCTTCTCATCAGGTGGCCAAAGTATTGGAGCTTCTATTTCAGCATCAGCTCTTCCAATAAATATTCAGGACTGATTTCCTTTAGGATTGACTGGTTGGATCTCCTTGCAGTCCAAGTGATTCTCGAGTCTTCTCCAGCACCACAAGCAAAAGCATCAATTCTTTGGTACTCAGCCTTCTTTATGGTCCAACTCTCTCATCTGTACATGACTACTAGAAAAACCACAGCTTTGACTATATGGACCTTTATCAGCAGTGATGCTTCTGCTTTTTAATATGCTGTCTAGGTTTGTCATAGCTCTTCTTCCAAGGAGCAAGTCCCTTTTAATTCATGGCTGCAGTCACCATCCACAGTGATTTGGTA
>NW_011470438.1:0-563 GCF_000754665.1 Bison bison bison
ATCAAGGGAAAATGCTTTCTCTAAAGCATTAAGTCTGCCTAATAAGATTTTCTATTTTTGTGCATAATTATAAACCCGGAGGCCCCATAAGTAACTTCATAATTCATGCTATTCTCAGTGCACTAATCCTGGAGAAGGAATCCAAGGGAAATTGCAAGAAGCTTGAGACAGATTTCTTATAATAGACAGCAAATTTTGCCTGATTGAAAATAGTGAAGATCTATGGCAATACAAAAGTTATCCTTCAATAGCCATCTCTGTGCCAAATTAGTTTTTCTTACTTCACTTAGAATGTAATCATTCCTCGGTTCTCCCTCTATGCATTTCAGTTGGTCCATGTTGCTAACAGTAGTATTAATCGTAATTGCTAGACCATGATCTGTGATGAATATTCCATAGATACCATCTCATGTAATCTTCATATCCCCCATAAAGGAGTTTCAATTTCAAAAAAAGAACTTTGAGGATTAGAAGCTTCAAATAATGGAGCCAAGTTTGCACATTAAGTGGCAAACCAGACCTCACATTCAGATCTTGTTAATTAAATAGCTCTTACTCTTAAT
>NW_011470439.1:0-777 GCF_000754665.1 Bison bison bison
AAACCATCTGGAGGAGTTTTTCATTTTCTACAGGCTAATTTACACCAAACTTTAGGTCATATCCTTCTTCATCTAAAGGTAAAAACTGGCAAGATTTATCATTATCCTGGATTAGGAAATGTATAATGTTATCTGCTACCAGGTAGAGAATCTATCTCTTCCTCTGAGACCAGTATTTTTATAGTAGTGCTTCTCCATTGACCTTTGTTGAAAATAAGGATTAGAAGTGTATATAGTTACAATCTAGTCTAATCTGTTTATTTTGAAGAGGCAAGGATTTAGGTGGGCACAGGTGAGATTATTTATTCATGGATGTTTGAAAACATATAATTCATCCCAATGATAGGCAAGTGTCTGTGCAGTCATCATTATTGGGGCTATCTGTCCAGCTACTCTGATATTCATAAGCATGATAAGAAGTTGTGAATACTTAAGTAATAACGAGGAACACTTCTTGACCATTTGCTGTGTGACAACATGCTGCTCAAAATGCTCCTTCTGTCTTATTCACAGCAGCATCTATTGTATTTTGGAGATTTTCCCAGGGGAAAAAAAAAAAAGGCATTTTTTTTTTAAGTTAAAATAGAATTGTTTCCTAAATGTCAAAATACAAGAATTTCCTTTCTTCATTGTCTTTGTTTATAATTTTTATCTTTAAAGGATACCTTTGGAAGCAAAAATCCCAGGACTGAAAATGTGAGCACGTTGAGGCAGGACACCAGTTGAGAGAGTGTTACTATAACCTGATGACAAGCTTAGGCTGTCGTCATGGAGATG
>NW_011470440.1:0-809 GCF_000754665.1 Bison bison bison
GAAATGTCTGATCACGGAGTGTTTGATTTTGCAAGGCTCCCTTGTTAATGGAAAACCAGTACTTCAAAGGGAAAGAAACTGGGGGCAGAACAAAGCTCCTGGAATAATTTTACCTGAGAGAGTTACTGAGAGAATTTAGCAGTTGAAAAGCTAGCCTGTTTCTCTTGATCTTTTGCTTGGGATTTGAAGCAAGAAATTCTGATGCAGAAAAGCCATTAGTTATATTTAATAGTCATCCTGGGCTCTTCAGCTCTGTTCATGTCAAGCCCCACTTCCCAAGAATCTTGAGTTTGTTTGTAGTTGATGTATTATCTTGTTTGTTTCACTCTCCTGAAATGATCTCAGAAGCCTCTGCTCACTGCCCTTTGGGGCAGTAGTATGTAGGCCTTGAGAGACAAGTAGCTGAGTCTTCATAAATCAGAAGTAGAAGTATCTTTAGGGATCATCTGGTACAGGAGTTCACTAGATTGGAAAAAAAAAAAACAAGAAAGTAGGAGGCTGTTTCCAAATGTATGTTAAATTGTAGCCTTCTTTGATAGAGACTATTGAAGATTGTTTTTCTTGCCTGCAAATAAATATTTACCTACTTTTCTGAAAAAGGGCCTGTCCTTCTTTCTACAATCTAAAATAGCAATTCTCAAATTGTTACAAATATAATTGTCGTGCTCATATATATATTTCTGTGTCATGCTACATATCTTGATTGAGGTGATAGTCACCTGAGTGTATACATTTATCAGAAATCAGTGGCCTTGTGTTAAAACGTGGAAATTTCTTGTATATACTTTAAACCTCAGTTCAGTTCAGTC
>NW_011470441.1:0-560 GCF_000754665.1 Bison bison bison
CCTGCTCAGTTCAGTTCAGTCGCTCAGTTGTGTCTGACCTTTGTGACGCCATGGACTGCAACGTGCTAGGCTTCCCTGCCCTTCACCATCTCCAGGAGCTTACTCAGTCTCATGTCCATCAAGCTGGTGATGCCATCCAGCCATCTCATCCTCTGTTGTTCCCTTCTCCCCCTGTTTTCAATCTTTCCCAGCATCAGGGTCTCTTCCAGAGTCCATTCTCATTGGAATTTCCTGCTACATGGAGCCTATGTGTGTGTGTGTGTGTGTGTTAGTCACTGAGTCATGTCCAATCCTTTTCAATCCATGGACTGTAGCCCTCCAGGTTTGTTGTCCACTGAAATTATCCTGGCAAGAATCCTGGCAAGAATGGATTGCCATTTACTCCCCCAGGAGATCTTCCCAATCCAGGGATTGCACCCATGTCTCCAGCATCTCCTGCATTGGCAGGTGGATTCTTTATTACTGGAACAACCTGGGGAGCCCTATATTGCTTATAAGTTATAAGTAAACTAATTTGTGAAAAAGTGCTCTAATCCCAAAGAGCGGGGTTCCATTATTCT
>NW_011470442.1:0-532 GCF_000754665.1 Bison bison bison
AGATTGGGTAATGTATTTCCTCCATGTCATTGCTTCTGCATGCATTCTAAGATTTTCTCGAGTATTCTGGATTTTTTGCTTTTTCATATAAATTTCAATTCTGCTGATAGACTTCACAGAAAAACACACTGGAACTTTAATAGGGATTGCATTGAATTTGTAGATCAATTTGGAGGGTATCAGCATCTTTAAAACATTAAGTTTTCCAATACATGAAAACGATATGTACCTTTCAATCAATGATTGAATCAAACTTTGTTCAGCATTTGTTTTTTGTATATATTTTTTTACACTAAAGGTCTTACACATGTTTCATTAAATTTATAGCTACTTAGTGATTTGATACAATTATAAGTAACTTTTAAAAATTTCATTTAGTATTTGTTGCTAAAAAGAAATTCTCACTGGCATTAATATATATTATAATTTGTTACATTATAATATAATGGTATTTAGTGGTATGTTGTTGTTGTTGCCCTCAATGATATTTAAATACTACAGTTGAATAAGATATAATTATTTACATTATGAA
>NW_011470443.1:0-541 GCF_000754665.1 Bison bison bison
GTGAAAAATGAAGTCGCTCAGTCATGTCCGACTCTTAGCGACCCCATGGACTGCAGCCTACCAGGCTCTTCCATCCATGGGATTTTCCAGGCAAGAGTACTGGAGTGGGATGCCATTGCCTTCTCCGAAGAACCTGTGTAGAGGTAGATAAGAAGGTCAGTTTCCTGGTTGTCCCCTCTGGAGTCTTAAGGTGGCTCTAGAGGGGAGAAGAGTGGGCCCCCGAGTTCAAAGAGGAATCAGAGTATGAGGAAGGAGCAGTCTCTTCTCCCACCCAACTGTTACCTCTAGTGATGGAGCCAGGCCTTCCGTCTTGCCAGACCTCGGCTCGGACAGCGTCAGTACATAAACGACTAAAGTTGGTTACGTGGGTAGTAGTCCAAGCCAGGCTGGTAAGTTCAAAGCTTTAGTTGTAGTTAGTTGCTAAGTCATGTCCAACTCTTTGTGACCCCATGGACTAGTATGCCGGGCCTCCCTGTCCCTCGCTATCTCCCTAAGTTTGCCCAAGTTCACGTCCATTGAATCCGTGATGCTATCCAACCAT
>NW_011470444.1:0-1297 GCF_000754665.1 Bison bison bison
TTTCTTTTCAAGCCATACATTCTCCTCAGAATTCTGAAGCCAGTTCTGTTACTTAGCAGCTACGGGATCTTGGCAAAACCTGTCTTAACTGGGTTCAAAGTAGGCAGTTTTTAAAAGTCGGGTATTTTCTTCCAAAGGGATTAGGAAATCTTCATGCAACTCATTATTCACATTAATTTTAGCAGAGTATCTCTGAGAGCCTTCCAGAGAAGTCTGTGGATTGTTTGTCTGGAGCTGCTGGTCCAAGAGGAAAAAAGACGTTAAATGGACAAGTAGAAGGTGAGAACTGTGTTTTATGGAAAAGTCATCTGACAAAACGTTGGATTAAAATGCGGTTGCTGATACGTTCTAATCGCCAAAGAAAATCACCGTCAGAGACATAGTGAGGAAAAAGATGAGAAGGGAAATTATGTATCTTATCAGGTTTCAGCCACAGATTACATTGAGAATCCAGTTTAAGGACCTCACTTATTGGTTCCTAAACTTCCTTCACAGTGCAATGTTTAAGACTCTGTCCGATTAAGACTCTCCAATGCAGGGGGTGCAGGTTCGATCCCTGGTAAGGGAACTAAGATTCCATGTGACACATGACCCCCCCAAAAAGTATTAGTTCTGTTTCAAGATACTGTACATCCTAAGGAAGGTCAAGAAATAAGAGGCAAGAGGGAATGAAGGATGAGAGAGGCAGAGGGTACAGGGAGGAAATGAAGGAAAGGAAGCACAGGTCTGTGGGGGAAGGGGGCAATTAGTAATGAAGGTCTTTAGATAAAGGGAGAGTATTTGATATGGACGATGCATTAGAAGTGAGCTTCCAGTACCAAAACTTGTCAGAGAAGAACAGCAAAAATGTCCCCCTCTTCCTGTTTTCCTCATTGTTAGGAAGGCATTCAGGATTGCGGTCCCTGGGCGTGCAGAGCTGTGTGTTATCCTCTGTGGAGGACACGGGCATAGGTGCTCAGCTGTAAATGTTTGCAAACTGGTGTCATAGAAATGTTGCTGCTTTATAGGATGGTGTCACGTAGGCCAAAAAAGAGAACTAGAAAGAAGGAGCGAGCAGGGAGCGTGATAGGGAGATCAAGGAACCTACAGCCTGATAGTCCAATGAAAGTTTCCAACTTGTAATGCAGTTTCACTTTGAGGGGGAGTGTTAGAGTGAGGAAGTTGAGGCTAAGATTTCAGGAGAATAAATTAAGTTGATGTCTCTGTTAGCTGAGTTGGTAAAGAATCCGCCTGCAATGCAGGAGACCCTGGTTTGATTCCTAGGTCAGGAAGATCCCCTGGAAAAGGGATAGGCTAC
>NW_011470445.1:0-650 GCF_000754665.1 Bison bison bison
AAGCCAAACACATGGCCATGGAGGGAGCTGGGAGACCTCACCATCTGAAGGCGGAGATGCTCTGACACTCAGGGAGCCTGAGGTTGAGCAGACACCTCAGAGCAGCCCAGGGGAACCTAGGGGGTGCCTCCTCCCGAACAGCCATGGATCAGCCAAAAGAGTGGACGGTCCCCAGTGGTGGCAAGAAGTGGCCCCTGGCTCTTTCCTCATCTGTGTATATTTCTTGGAGCAAATTCAGGTCCATGGAGGCATGTCTGCCTGCTCGCTGCAGTCTCCCTGGGCCTGGACCCTGGCAGATAGTCTGCATCAATATGCTTGACCAATGAATGAAGAGGTGAACTTCAGCTCATTGGAAAAAAGAACTTCAGTAGAAAAGCTGCTCTTGGTTGGCAGCCTTGGGAGGAGGGAGACTTTGCTCTGTGATTTGGGGTGTTTGGAAGGAAGCTGGGAGCCCCCTGAAGGAGACTGGGATGGAGGAGACTCAAGTATTGATCTGGAGGGATCATGATTGTACTGGGGCCTCTGGCATCCATACCTGTGACCTCACTCCTCCAGCTCCCAAGATTCGGGACCCCACTCTGAGGAGACAGTGATTCCCTATCAGTCAATCCTGAGTTCAAGTCTACCTGCCAGTACCAACTAGTTGGAAA
>NW_011470446.1:0-539 GCF_000754665.1 Bison bison bison
TTAATTTAGTGAGTGACCATACTAGTTCTTGCATTCAGGTTATTACCTACCTTTACTTATTTTGGCTAAGACATTTTACAACTCAAAACAGAGAAGTTGACTCACACAAAATAATATCAATGTCAACAATGTCTGGCCATAGAAATTCAAATTGTGTCAGGTGAAATGAAATTAATGATAGTCGTTTGGATACTTGACTAGTTTTGCATCAACTTATAAGTTCATTTTAGCACCTCTTAGTGTTCCAAAGAGTAGCAAGAAGAGATAAGAAAGCCTTCCTCAGCAATCAATGCAAAGAAATAGAGGTAAACACCAGAATGGGAAAGACTAGAGATTTCTTCAAGAAAATTAGAGATACCAAGGGAACATTTCATGCAAAGATGGGCTCGATAAAGGACAGAAATTGTATGGACCTAACAGAAGCAGAAGATATTAAGAAGAGGTGGCAAGAATACACAGAAGAACTGTACAAAAAAGATCTTCATGATGAAGATAATCCCAGTGGTGTGATCACTGACCTAGAGCCAGACATCCTGGAA
>NW_011470447.1:0-732 GCF_000754665.1 Bison bison bison
GGAGTATAACTTGCCTTCACACTTACAGGTTCTCTTAAAGAATATTAATTTTGAACATGAGCAAAACATGAGTAAGAGGGGGGAAAAACAGGACACACATTTCTGCAATAGGCAGAGGGCCAGGGGAGAAAGAGTATTCTAGTCCCTGTTTGTGTGTTTACAACTGGGTCCAGGAATTAAAGCAGGAAAACGGTTACAATGTTTTCATGTGTTTGTTTCAAGAATAAGATGTGACAAAGGAAAAAGTATGTCAGAAAAGTAGATTGAGCAATTTCTCCCAATCTCCCCATCCACTAAGCTTTAGAGAGAAAATGAAATGTGTTGTTTTCCCTTTGTGAGTGTATGTGGGGGATGGAGGGGGAGGAATTAAAGCCCGGAGCAGAAAGGCAAAAAGCCATATTAAGAAATGACACAGAAAGGTGACTGAAACCCCGTATTAGGAACTTCTCCAGTGGTCCAGTGGTTAAGATTCCATGATCCATAGCCTGGGGCCTGGGTTTGGTCCTCAGTTGGGAAACTAAGACCCCTTATGCCACGCAGCCAGCCAAAAAACTAAAAGTAAACTTTACCAAGGTAGCTTATTTAAAAAAAAAAAATTAAAGTTACTTGACTCATTTTTGAGGGAAAGATGGAAACCATGATCTGAAATTTCCTAAACATATCATAGGAGTTCCCTGAAATGAGATTCTGATGCAGGGATTGGGTAACTCAAAATTGTATTTCAGCTCTGTT
>NW_011470448.1:0-696 GCF_000754665.1 Bison bison bison
TCACTTTCACTTTTCACTTTCATGCATTGGAGAAAGAAATGGAAACCCACTCCAGTGTTCTTGCCTGGAGAATCCCAGGGACGGGGGAGCCTGGTGGGCTGCCATCTATGGGGTCGCACAGAGTCGGACACGACTGAAGCGATTTAGCAGCAGCAGCAGCAGCTAGTGGCTCAGACAGTAAAGAGTCTGCCTGAACTGCGAGAGACCCAGGTTCAATCCCTCAGTCAGGAAGATCCCCTGGAGAAGGGAATGGGAACCCACTCCAGCATTCTTGCCTGGAAATCCCACATACAGAGGAGTCTGGCGGGGCTACAGCCCACGAGGGTCGCAAAGTCAGACACAACTGATTGACTAACACATACACACTACTCCAGAAGGACTCCATCTAAACTACTCACATCTACGAAGTGAACCCTGTCCTCAGGAAAAAGGTCACATTGTGAGTTACTGGAGGTCAGGACGTCAACATACGAATATTGTGGAGGATGCAATTCAACTTGTAACACTTCTCTCAGGGAAAATATCAGTTATGTTGATAGTGCTCACAAGACGTGCTGTCTGTGGCTCAGACGGTAAAGAATCTGCCTGCAATGCAGGAGACCCGGGTTCAATCCCTGGGTCAGGGAGATCCCCCTGGAGAGGGAATGGCTAACCACCCAGTCGTCTTGCCTGGAGAATTCCATGGTCAGAGAAGCC
>NW_011470449.1:0-804 GCF_000754665.1 Bison bison bison
GGCCAGCCCACCCAGGCTCCCCCCATCCCTGGGATTCTCCAAGCAAGAATACTGGAGTGGGTTGCCATTTCCTTCTCCAATGCATTAAAGTGAAAAGTGAAAGTGAAGTCGCTCAGTCGTGTCTGACTCTTAGCGAACCCATGGACTACAGCCTACCAGGCTCCTCCGTCCATGGGATTTTCCAGGCAAGAGTACTGGAGTGGGGTGCCATTACCTTCTCCAAATAACACCAGCACCTAAGGGCAATAGCTTCAGTGATTTAGGTCATATTGTTCCTAGTAAAATAAAAGGCCCTCTACCTATTGTTCATGTTCAAAGACTCTTGTCTTTGAGTCTCAGTGTCTTCATTTGTAAAAGAATGTCTGCTCTGCCTACCTCACAGAAACTTTGCTCTGAGCATCAGGTCCTGTGATACCTTGAACTCCATAAAGTAAGAGTGCTAACCAAGAATTAGGGGATGTTCATAAGTCACCTAATCTCTTTTTGTACGTGTTCCTCCATTTTCATATTAGGAGAATTCCCTATTCAATACTCCCTTTCTGGCCTGTAGCAAGGATTGTAGAATAACCTAACCTGTTTTGAGGTGATAAGGAGTATGATTTCTGATGCCCTCTCAAGCTTCACAAGCACCCTAGAAGTTGTTACAGAGAATGGAGAGTGTGGGTAGAGGAATAATGTGGTTTGAATGACACTATTTCCAAAAAGGAAAAAGCATTTGTAGTTGTTTAGAGTACAACCAGCAGCTCTGAAGAAAACATTCAGGGTAACCGCAGGCAATTATGCACCTAATTGCCGCTCCTAGAA
>NW_011470450.1:0-1247 GCF_000754665.1 Bison bison bison
AGATAGGAATAGCAAAATATCATATTGGCAAAATAATAGAGGCATTTCCTTAAAAATCAGGAACAGAAATATCACCATTATTGCTTAATATTTTTTCTGGATTTCTCAACTAGAAGATATACATTTTAAAAATAAAGTGTTATATGAATATTATAAGAAACTGAATTGCCCTTATTTGTCAATAAGTCATTTCTTCCTAGCAAAGCCAAGCAAATCAACTGAAAAACGCTTAGATTCAGGCTGTCAAACATAACGTCTCCAATGTTCTGATAATGGAAATGAGACCTGTAGGGTAAGAAACTGATTCTACAAAGGCTAGGGGTGTGTGTGTGTGTGTGTGTTTGTGTGCGCGCATGTGTCTGTGTACAGTATAGATGTATATGCATCTATGTGTCTGTATATGTATGTGTATGTATCCATGTACACACATTCTTATGTAGATATGTATGTGTGTCTGTGATTGTGTATGTGTTCGTAGATAGAGGAGTAGGAAACATTCCCTGCAAAAGGGAATAAAAACACTCAAAAGCCTTGGGATAAGAGAAAATGTGATGTTCTTGGAGAACAGAAAGGGCTCCAGAAAGTTGGAGTTTGTTGATCCATGGAAATTAGTAGAACCTGACAGAGGCTAGGTCATATAAAATCTTATGAAATGCAAGGGGAATCTGGATTTTACTCAAAGTGAAGTCACTGATGAATTTTTTGAAAAGTATTTTAATTATAGGATAATTACTTTACAATATTGTGATGGTTTTGTCATACATCAACATGAATCAGCTATAGATATATATGTGGCCCCCTCCATCCTGAATCCTCTTCCTATCTCTCTCCCAACTCTATCCCTCTGGGTTATCCCAGAGCACAAGCTTTGGGTGCCCTGTTTCATGCATTGAACTTGCACTGTCCATGTATTTTACATATGGTAATGGACATGTTTCAGTGGTATTCTTTCAAGTCATTCCTCCTTGACTTCTCCTGCTGAGTCTAAAAGTCTGTTCTTTACATTTGTGTCTCCATTGCTGCCCTGCATATAGGATCATCGATACTGTCTTTCTAAATTCCATATATATGTGTTAATACATAGTATTTGTCTTTCTCTTTCTGACTTACTTCACTCTGTATAATAGGCTCAAGGTTCAACCACCTCATTAGTTCTGACTGAAACATGTTCCTTTTTATAGCTCAGTAATATTCCATTGTGTGTATATACCACAGCTTTTTTATCCATTCGTCTGCTGATGGACATC
>NW_011470451.1:0-559 GCF_000754665.1 Bison bison bison
ACGGACACGACTGAGTGACTTCACTTTCACTTTTCACTTCATGCATTGGGAGGAAATGGAACCCACTCCAGTGTCTTGCCTGGAGAATCCCAGGGACGGGGGAGGCCTGGTGGGGCTGCCGTCTATGGGGTCGCACAGAGTCGGACACGACTGAAGTGACTTAGCAGCAGAGATTAAGTTTATAATCTCAAAGTTACCAGAATATTGAGCCCTTAAGGCTACATACACATGGGCCTTGGCCTTGAGGACAGCAAGATAAATGGCAAAGAAGTTTTATAGGTCTGTATATATACAGTTTTATGTAGCTATAAACTCACCTGCTTGCTTCCCATTCCTCCAGAGCCACAGTAGGCAAAAAAACACTGTAAGCCAAGTCTGGCCCCTATCTGTTTTTAAAAATAGAGTTTTATTTTAATGGATCCCACCCATTAATTTAAATACTACCTATGGCTGCTTTTCGCTATGACAGTAGAGTTGAGCAGAGACCCCATGGGCCACAAAGTCGACAATATTTACCAGCTGGCTCTTTACAGAAAAAAAAAAAATTGCTAATTTCTGG
>NW_011470452.1:0-642 GCF_000754665.1 Bison bison bison
ATCATATATGTTAAATGACTTGGTGATTAATAAAATACAATCAAAAGCTTTACTAAATTTATAGCAAATGTCAGTTATTACATATTTTTTTCAGTCAACAAATATTTAAACTTAACACTTACCCCAGAAGTGAGGAATATGTTGTCTGGAAATTTTATTCATAAAGGGCCTAATTCTTGAAACCATAAGGATTGACTCATAAAGACCTTCCCACATCAAAACCCAACTCATCTTCACAAAATTCACCTAACTGCAGAGAAAGGAGTCTGCTGAAATAGAGGAAATAAAGAAACAAATAAATATTCTGGGAGGCCAGAGTTGAGCTTTTCATAAAAGACATTCCAGCAGAGTTTGCAATTGATTTCAAATACCTCTTATGGCAGATCCAGAAGACTTATCCAGTGCTCACAGGTGGCACATTTGGTATTTCAGATCCATACTGGTCTTGTGGTCTTTACAAGGAAGTGTAGTCTGACACTGCCTGACAAAAATGCAGCTATCCCCACCTGCAAATGCCTTCCCTCTCCAACAAGGGAAAACAATGAGAAAGAAGTTCTAGCACCTAAAGTTCACCAATGGTGGCTTCACTTTGAGAAAAGTTTTAATAATAATGGAAAGAGGGAAAAAAGTAAAGATATTATC
>NW_011470453.1:0-628 GCF_000754665.1 Bison bison bison
CACTCTTTCTGGGTTGCTAGCTCAGTTTAGGGTTGGTCCTCATAAAGTGAGTTGCCTTTCCAAACCTGTAGTTCTTCATCGTTATCAGTGCTCCTTTTGTATTTCTCCAGCTTCCACAATTCCTTGTCTCTCTCAATTCTTCATTGTCTTCCAGAGTTCTCCATTCCCTCCCCCAGTTTCCTATATTTCCTATAATTCTTGATCTCTCCATGATTCTTTTTGCTCTTTTATAATCCTCTTTTCCCCCATTTCCTACTCACTCCCCCATCACTACTTCTCCCTTAATTCCTCATTCTCTGGCCCAATTCCAGGCAGCCCCTACGATTCCCTATTTTTCCTCAATTCCACAAAGCCCTCTCTCTCACTCATCACTGTTCCCCTACAATCCCCAGTGGCCCCCATAATCCCTATCACTCCCACAATTCTGTGTACCCTCCACTATTCCCCACAGCCCCCACAATCTCCCACTTGCTCCCACAATTCCATGCAACCTTTCCACATAAGTTTCTCCCACAATGCCATCTAGACCCCACAATCCCTTACTTATGTCCTCAAATCCTCATTGCCTCCACAAGTCACTGTTTCTCCCAAAATTTCTCATTCTCTCCCACAATTCCATGTTTTCTCT
>NW_011470454.1:0-520 GCF_000754665.1 Bison bison bison
AGAATCCAATACATTACTGCAGCTTCCTAAGTCCATACTAGGATTTGTTGGCATAAACTTCAAACAGGAAATGTGAAATTCATGGAAATCTGATATGTCCTGGTAAAATGTTGTCACATAATTTCTAGGATATCTATATTAGTAACATTAACCATACACTATAACCTGACAAGATTCAATTTTAAACAAAAGTTACTTCAAACAGGTCAACAAAAGTAACAAATCTTTAGCTATACTGACTAAGAAAAAAGACAATTAAAATCAGCAACAAAGAGGAAACATAACTGCTGATATGAGAAAACAGCACAGTAAGGGAGAGCTCTGAGCAGCTGAGTGCTGTGAGATGGGATAACTTGATGAAATTCTGTTATTTAAGCCTCAGTCTGTAGTATTTTATTCTGACAACCCTAGCAAACTAGCATAGCTTTATCCTCTTTCTTGCAAATAAAACTTATGAAAATAGTGCCAAAACCCACAAAGTATATAAAGTATCCGAAAGGAGGAAAAAAGAAAAGGACGA
>NW_011470455.1:0-713 GCF_000754665.1 Bison bison bison
GTTTACTTTGTATGTTTGTACTAGAGAAGTAACTGTGGTTTGATGTAAGAGGACTACTAGAGTCAGAAGACCTGGAGAAAAGCCTGAAGCTAATTTATATTTTTAACTTCTTCCTTTCCAGGTTATAACTAATGAGTTAATTGATGTTTGTAGAAGTGCTTAGTACAATTATCAATAGGTATAATACCTCTAATTGACTGTTAAAATGTTAGAAATATAGCATAGTCTCAAAAAAGTGTTTTTATGAAATTTAGTCTGTTTAAATATATATAGAGCTAAGGCTCTTACTGTGAGGTAGCTGTATAGGTTAGGTATCAGATGCAGTGTTTTTTAAAGCTAGCAAGTGGTGTTGTTTATTGAATTATAGTTGATTTACAGTATTGTGTTGTTTCAGGTATTCAGCACAGTGATTCAGCTATATATGTATATGTGTGTGTGTGTACATATATATACATTTTATACATATAGTTCATTTTACACACACACACACACACACACACATATATATATATATATAGGGCTTCCCTTCTGGCTCATGCTGTAAAGAATCTGCCTGCAATACAGGAGACCTGGGTTTGATCCTTGGGTTGTGAAGGTCCCCTGGAGAAGGAAATGACTACACATTCTAGTATTCTTGCCTGTAGAATTCCATGGGCATAGGAGTCTGATGGGCTACAGTCCATGGGAGTTTAAAAGAGTCAGACATGACTGAG
>NW_011470456.1:0-638 GCF_000754665.1 Bison bison bison
TACCAGCTGTGTGAACTTGGGTAAGCTTCTGGTGTTTACTCTTCTGTTAAATATTGTAAACAATAATATCTATCTAACATAGTTATCTTAGAAAGTCTGATATAGTTTTTGCATACTGAATATATTAGTAACTATCAGCTACTATTAAATATTTCAACAAAAATTTCCTAACCATTTCTTCTTCACATCAAGTCCTAGACTGGCCAAAGAAGGTTTTTTATTTTTTCAGTTGACATTAAGGCTTGTTATTACTTTTCATATTATCCAATAAATGGGATCCTGCTAATATCAGATTTAATAAAATTATTTTTAACCTTCAGACCACACAACCCCATCAATACTCCCTTTATATACACACACACACACACACACACACACACACACACATACAGAGACTCTCTCTCTCTCAAGCTACTTCTTCCTCCTCATAGTCATTTCTTCAGATATGAAGTGTTTCACAAAGCCTTAGCTTTGGGTTTTCAAGAGGAGTTTTAACTACTTGCACATACCAATACTGGATGCTCAGTATATCCCTGAACGACAAGAGCAAGAAATTTCAACTTTAACACTTAATTTATCTAGATGCACCTACTTCTATTTCCCTCTGGGATGCAGCCCCTTGGGTTGAATAAAAAAGT
>NW_011470457.1:0-566 GCF_000754665.1 Bison bison bison
GAAATTTGCCCCAAATGATCACAGTGGGCAGCCTTTAAAGGGGGAAATATGCTTCGTGTACAAGCATGAACTGGAGTGGCTGCAACTCTTGTTCACAAATCAGGGACAGGGCTGCAATAAGGGCTGTTCCAGGGCCTCACCTCCCCTCCGCCTGCCTCCTTGTTCCCTGCCAAGGTGCAAGACTGATCCCACACCTTGCAGAGGGTTCCACATCTGCGAGCTAACAACACGGACATTGTGTGCGCTTTTCAAGTGACCTCAAGGCCTCAGCCCTCCTGCCCTCAGCAGTAGATGATTTTTTTTTTTAATTCCAAAGCAGGAAATGAGAAATCAGGTAGAAAGGTGCTCTCCAGCCTGGAACTAGACTGGACCTTTCCTTTGGGGGCTGAGAGTAGGTAGTCAAGAATGCGCCAGATGCGAGGGCAATATGGGGGCTCGTGGAAAGGACCATGTGTGTCCCCAGGTAGGGGAAGGATCAGGGCCCAGTCTCAGCTTTCTCCCTCCTTCCCTTAAATCTACATGCAAATCGAGGTTTAAACTCCCCTTCTGGCTTAGGGGACTTCCCT
>NW_011470458.1:0-637 GCF_000754665.1 Bison bison bison
AAAGACATTACTTGAAAATTTAAAGGTATTTTTAAAGAATTAGCTTTCTATTAGCTATTCTTTAAAACACTGTTGATTGATGGAATGGACTTACTCCAAACAGTTGTATGGCTCTTTCCAAATAGTTTGATTTTACTCCAATGTATTCCACCTCTTGAGACATTCACTGACCTTTTTTTTTTTTTCCCGATTCTAACCTTATTCTTCCTAGTTATTTTTCCTATTCAACTTCTACAAAACAATTATTGATGTTTAATGAACCAATCATTACTCTCTAAAATGTGTAAACTGTATGAGGGTTGAGTTTTTCTTTTTTCTCTTCAAAGCTATTTTCCAAAGCCCAGAAGAATGTCTAGCATATAGTCAGCACTCTAAAAACATTTGCTGAGTAAATGAATGATTTTGTTGAATAATTATTTTTCTGGTTCATTAAGTTTCACCCAAAAATCCTTAATTTGTGGTTGCTAATCACTTACTGTTAATAGTAGCAGTTCATTTATTGTTTATTAAAATTGTTGAAGACATATAAATATTTGTATTTCCTCTAGAAAAAGACTTAGTATTTTCCATTAGGTTTTCTTATGAAATGTTTTCCATTTTATTACTTTCTAGACAATTTGACAATTTAGTTCTAATT
>NW_011470459.1:0-792 GCF_000754665.1 Bison bison bison
TTTCATATGTATATGTACTGATTCACCAAGATTAGCTCATTCAGAAATGGGCATGTGGCATACGGGGTAATTAATAATCTCTTAATTATATCCAAAACGTAATGGACTGGGGCTCATACTTAAAAAAATAGGAATAATGTAATAGTGGAGAATAATTCTTGTCATAGGATAATTCTGGAGAGAAATTCCATCACCATCATTTTTTATCAATTTTCTGGAAAATCAATTTATCTCTCTGATACTCAGTAAAAATGAAAATAATGAGGACGAGAGATAAAGGCCCAAAGAGGTGGAAGTTGATATAAAGAACACAGTAATACTGCTTCTAACTTCTTCCCTCCTTTGGAAGAGACAGGTCTACTGGAAAGAAAGGAGTAGCAGAGCTAAAATTAAAGCACTTTAGAAATCAACCCTGAATATTCATTAGAAGGAATGATGCTGACACTGAAGTTCCAATACTTGGCCACCTGCTGTGAAGAACTGACTCACTGGAAAAGGCCCTGATGCTGGGTAAGATTGAAGGCAACAGGAAAAGGGGCTGGCAGAGGATGAGATAGTTGGAAGGCATCACCAACTTAATGCACAAGAGTTTGAGAAAACTCAGGGAGAGAGTGAAGGACAGGAAAGCCTGTCGTTCTGCAACACATAGGCTCACAAAGAATCAGATACATCTTACCTACTGAACAACAACAAAAACAAGTCTCAATCGGGTAATTTGGGGTGAAATAAAGATGAAGATCAAAGGAGAAGGAAACAGAGTGGATAATATTGTAGAATATTCTGCAGACTTAG
>NW_011470460.1:0-531 GCF_000754665.1 Bison bison bison
ATAGATAACAAGGAAACACTCCAGTAACAGGTGAGGAGAAAATGGAACCCTCCTGCCACTATTGGTGGGAAGGTAAATTGATACAGCCACTATGGAGAATAGTATGGAAATTTCTTAAAAAAAAAAAAAAAATAGAACTACCATATGACCCAGCAATCCCACAAATGGGCATATAACCTGAGAAAACCATAACTCAAAAAGACACATGTACCCCAATGTTTACTGAAGCAGTATTTACAATAGCCAGAACATGGAAACAATCTGAATGCCCAGGAACAGATGAATAAAGAAGATGTGATACATATGTACAATGGAATATTGCTCAGTCATAAAAGGGAATGAAACTGGGTCGTCTGTAGAAATGTGGATAAACCTGGAGTCTGTCATACACAGTGAAGTAAGACAGAGTAAAACAAATCTATTAACACATATATATAGAATCTAGAAAAATGGTACAGATGAACCTATTAGAAGGGTAGGAATAAAGACATAGACATAGAGAACAGACATGGGGAAGGGAAGGGTGGGATG
>NW_011470461.1:0-527 GCF_000754665.1 Bison bison bison
CACGAAAATTTTGAAGAGGTAAAGAATCAGAACAGGATCAGAAGATAAAAATGACTTCATTTCCTTGCTTTGATTGCACCTCTAAGCATTCTTTTGGTACACAGATCCTTTAAAAGAAAAAGAAAAAAAGAGGCACTCTAACTAATAGGGAGGTTTCTGAGAAATCACCTCTCCTTGCCTGTGACTAGAAGACAAAGCAAGGACCCTGGAGTCATGTATTCTTGAGTTCAAATCCCTACCCTGTTCCTTTATGAACTGATTCCATTCTTTCAGGCTTATTTTCCTATATACAAAATAGAATTCATAAAGCTCTTCTGGGCTCACAGGTTTGTTATGAAAATCAAGTGAGAAACGCAGGGGAAAGTGCTTTTGGAACTGTAGAGCACCAGGCACACAGGAAGACTGGCTACTGTTTCGCAGAAATGACATCCCCAAGTCATTTTATGAGAGACGTGGAAACTGGGGTCAGGACATAGGCACACACTGTGTACCGTGGCCCTGCTTTGATACAGTGCAGAGGTTTAAGT
>NW_011470462.1:0-663 GCF_000754665.1 Bison bison bison
GACAGCGTGACATCGGGAAGCCCTTCTCGAGCAACGCCAAGTGTCCAAATATACAAATTAACTTTACAGAACCACGCGCGTTCGGGAGTTCCTCAGCCACCACGTGAAGACCACTTTGGCTTTATATGGAGAAATTACAGGTTTCATGCTGGTTCTAAAAACGGTCTGTACGCAATGCAGACGGGCCCACAGGTAAAGGGCGGGCTCCGGCGCCGGGGCTGGTGGCAGGCAGTGCGAGAGCCGGTCCCGCGGACACAGGGGACGGCCCTCGCGGTGGGGCGGGGCGCACGGCCATCACAGCACAGCAGCGGGTGCCGGCCGGTGGGGGGACGCAGGGGCGCGGGCACCCTCAGGGGGCCTCCTGCCCACCTAGTCCCCTCACGCCCCAGCCCTCACCCCCCGGGATGCGCATCAGCCCTCCCACCCCCGGCCCTCCCACCGCTGGTCTCTGCCCTCCAGGCTGGGCCTGCAGTGACCACGGCGGGCGGGGCAGAGCTCAGCTGGTCACGGCCTTGCCCTGCGGACCGCGTGCCTCGAGCTCCTCGGGGAGCAGGTGCACCCAGCACTTGGCCCTCTGGTTGGAGGCGGCTCCAGAGAGCTGGTGCTGGCAGGCTGGACCCCTGACTCTGGGCGAGAGTCCAGCCCCTGCGTCCGCCCTCACAG
>NW_011470463.1:0-933 GCF_000754665.1 Bison bison bison
TGTAGGTGACAGTTATACCTGAACAGGTCAGGTTTATGTTATCCTGGTGCATACAGCATCTTAGGAAGAAGGGCAGGGAGAGGATGAGAATCAGGTTCCTGGCCCCAGAGTCTACCTATTGGACTCTGGAAATAATAAACAAAGAGGTACATCTCAGTGAAAGAGAAATGATATCCAGTAGATAAGGTTATGGTAAGAACCGAAGACTCCCAGAAAGAGAAACAATACACGAACAATTGCTGAGTGAAGTGGGCATCTATAACAACATAACAGAGATCAAACCATAATAGCCAGGGCACTAAGAAGGGTAGAAAAGGCCAAACCAAATTCCAGGAATGCCAACAGAGTCAATAATTTATACATGGGTTCACCAAAGTGATAGGCATGCTTAAAAATGTATAACATCATTGAGTTGCTTAGGGAGAAGAAAAGATGGGGATGACAAGTTGCTGGTGTTATTCAGTTACTAAGTCAAATCTGACTCTGACACTCGGACATGGACTGCAGCATACTGGGTTCCTCTGTCCTTCACTATCTCCTGGAGCTTGCTCAAGTTCGTGTCCAGGCATATAATTTCTCTGGAATGACCAGCTTCATGATCTCTAGGTGTAGACAGTAGGCGTGGGCCAGCACGTGGGAGTGGCAGTACTGGAAGCGCTTAAGGAGGAATGGCAGGGGAAGGATGAGCAGCTCGCTTCTGAACACTGAGCTCAGCCCCATCCTGATGATACGTGCAGGTGTCAAGACTGTGGAATAACGCAGTGGGTTGCAGATGGCCACATAGCGGTCAATGGACATGGATAACAGGACTGAAGACTCCACTAGGGACAAAGTATGGATGAAGAAGAGCTGAGTGAAGCAGGCAGGGATACCAATTTCTCTGGCATCAAACCAGAAGATGCCCATCACAGTGGGCAGTGTAGAAAGGCAAAG
>NW_011470464.1:0-554 GCF_000754665.1 Bison bison bison
CAGAATATTGAGTAGGGTTCCTAGTGCTATTCAGTAGGTCCTTATTAGTTGTCTATTTTATACATAGTAGTGTATATATATATTCATTCCAATCTCCCAATTTATCACTACCCCCACCCTTCACGCTTCCCTTTGGTAATCATGAGGTTGATTTTGAGGTCTGTGAGTCTTTCTGTTTTGTGAGTTTGTTTGTATCATTTTTTATTGGATTCCACATGTAAGTGATACAATATATTTGTATGACTTGCTTCACTTAGTTTGATAATCTCTAGGTCCATCTATGTTACTGAAAATGGCATTATTTTGTTCTTTTTCATAACGGAGTAATATTCCATTGTATATATGTACACATCTTCAATCATTCCTCTCTTGATGGACATTTGGGTTGCTTCCTTGTCCCAGTTTTGGTGAATAAACAGTTTTGTTGCAATAAACATTGAAGAGCATGTATCTTTTTGAATTATGGTTTTCTCTGCATGTATGCCAAGGAGTGGGATTGTGGGATCATACATTCTATATGAACTTCTATATTTAGTTTTTTAAGGAATCTCCAT
>NW_011470465.1:0-522 GCF_000754665.1 Bison bison bison
AGATTAGTTGTTTGTGAGTTGCTTCATTTGCTATTATTTCTCCCATTCTGAAGGCTGCCTTTTCACCTTGCTAATAATTTCCTTTGTTGTGCAGAAGCTTTTAAGTTTAATTAGGTCCCATTCGTTTATTTTTGCTTTTATTTCCAATATTCTGGGAGGTGGGTCATAGAGGATCCTGCTGTGATGTATGTCGGAGAGTGTTTTGCCTATGTTCTTCTCTAGGAGTTTTATAGTTTCTGGTCTTACATTGAGATCTTTAATCCAACTTCTTATAGATACCCACTAATGGGGAGAAATGTATCTAGACCAATAATTTGAAGACAATGGCTAATAGGTGAAGGCAAATATCTAAAAATTTAGAACTTCCACCCTTACCCCCTTTACCATCAGCAATACTGGAAGTGCAAAGATATTGATAGGGCAAAGGCAGAGGAAGTAGAGTCTGTGGAACATGGAACAAGAGCTCAAGTGACACCAGATAACAGCATCTGATGCTAGTGCAGAGTGAGATCCAAGACTAGG
>NW_011470466.1:0-525 GCF_000754665.1 Bison bison bison
AATACGACAGGATAATATACAGATGAATGTTTGAACAGAAGAGATAGCATGGTATTGCAACTGACACAACAGAGAATAAAAGGAAAAAATAGAGATACTATTGTCAGTCCACGTGAACATGAAGGAAAGTGATCCTCTGCGGTTGTGAGCTGAGGACACCCTTGAGAAAACAAGCTCTCCTCAAAGGTCTGCTGCTGCTGCTGCTAAGTCGCGTTATCATGTCCAACTCTGTGCGATCCCATAGACGGCAGCCAACAGGCTCCTCTGTCCCTGGGATTGTCCAGGCAAGAATACTGGAGTGGGTTGCCATTTCTTTCCAATCATGAAAGTGAAAAGTTAAAGTGAAGTCGCTAAGTAGTGTCTGACTCTTAGCAACCCCATGGACTGCAGCCTACCAGGCTCCTCCATCCAAGGGATTTTCCAGGTGAGAGTACTGGAGTGGGGTGCCACTGCCTTCAACCCAAATGAAGGATTCTGAGCTCTGATCTGTCCCAGGAGCAGGCAGCACTGGATCAGTTCTCACTT
>NW_011470467.1:0-588 GCF_000754665.1 Bison bison bison
AGATTGCACCATATAGATGGTATTTCTCAGAGCTCCAATGTACCTTGTGGAAACTTTGAAAGCTGAGAGGTGATGTTTGGAGAAATGTTACATCTGGTATTTTTAATTAGAAGATTGCAGCATAAAATTAACCTATTTTCTCAAAAATTATATACAATATTAAAGGGCAAAAGAAACAACATGCAAATTATTTCTGGAGAGGCTAGGAGATCCCACATTACTTAAATCAACAGGTAGTAAGTGGAAGGGATGCTGGTAGCTATGGTAGGAAGCACAGAGAAACTACCACAGTGGTCTCTCTGAAGGAGCCACCAGAGTAATTTACAGGAAGGGTGTTGGAATAACCTAAGGTGCAAAGCCTAAATCTCACGTTTGCAAAACTGAAGAAGGTTAACAGAACTTGCTGTAAGGATCATTTCTAGATGTTATTTACTTTTGAGAAATAGAGGAGGTGGATATAAATATGGAATCATACAAATAGACCATATTTGCAAGTCTATTTCCAGGGGAAAGAAGAATATATTTCCTGACTGAAAAACCCAGTTAACTTTATTTACTAGGTCAGAATTACATACTAAACAAAATAGA
>NW_011470468.1:0-705 GCF_000754665.1 Bison bison bison
TATGGGAAGATGCAAGAGTTTGGGCTCACTGAAATCATTCGTCGGCTCTCTGGGGCCAGGATCCTGTGTTTTCTCATCCTGGGTTTCCTCAAGCTGCACCATCAGGGGTGGCTGCAGTCTGATGGCTACTAGATAGTGGGTATTTCTTGTTTCCTTCCTGAGTTCCCTCAGGGTTCACCAGCAGTTGAACCTGAAACTAATCAAGTTTCTACATCTAACAATTTACAGGAAATGCAAAAGTTAGAGAAACAAGTAAAACAACTGCTCAAGAGCAGTAAGTTAAAGTCAGAACATGAGATGCTGCACAGGAAAAACAATTTTTTGTTTACAAAAACAATGGCCTGAGGAGAAAGAATTAGAGAGAAAAGAGACAAAACAACCAATGGGTGGGCCTTGTTTGGATTCTGTATCAAACAGACCAGTTACAAGAAAACATTTTTGAGAGGGCCAGATAAGCTTGAATATGGACTGGGTAATATCAGAGGCTTCTTATTGACTTGATTAGGGTACCAGCAATGTGGCAGTTACGCTGGAAGAGAAAGGGCCTCATCAGCTAAAGAAGCTCACTGAAGGGCTGAGCAGAGAAATGACAGGGTACCCTGGATTTGCTTCAAAACAGTCTAGCACAAAGAAAAGGAAAGGGAAAATGCTCTGTGGTGACCTCAGTAGGAAGGAAATCCAGGAAAGAAGGGATACATGTATTCA
>NW_011470469.1:0-623 GCF_000754665.1 Bison bison bison
GGACAGTCTTTTTCTTAAACCTGTATGAGTTACATTTCAGTCTCTTTAATAGAAGCTCGGGTTAAAACACAGTTCCTTAAATAAAAATGGAATTTAAACAGATTCTTGTGGTTACATTTCTGAAATCGTCATACAATTTTCAGTTTATCCATTTCCTTATCTTTCCTCCTATCCTTCATCATGTCCTGTATTACTGTAGCCTTCTTTTCATCCCTTTTCTCCTTCCTTCCCTCCCTTTATACATGCCTTCTTTCTTTGTTGGTTTCCTCTTACTTTTCTTTCTAATTTGAGGGGGCCCGATAAGTTACATCCACCTTTCCCAGGCCCAAGTTGTGACGCAGATCAGAGGCAGAGGGGGCAGCTGGATAAAGACAAATTCCTTTTAACTTTTGCAGGATCCTGTTTGCTGATATCCTGTAAAAGTTTTTGTATCTGTACTCCTGAGGGCTATTGAAGAAAGCTGTATTGTTTCATTGTTGCAATGCCTTTGTCTATAATCCTGAACTCCTAAACAAATTAAAAATGATCCCTGATCTTTTATTTTCTCAAAGTTCAGTTCAGTTCAGTTCAGTCGCTCAGTCGTGTTCGACTCTTGATGCAATCCAAACATCTCATCCTCTGTC
>NW_011470470.1:0-816 GCF_000754665.1 Bison bison bison
ATTTTTCCTCATTTACAGCTTCTTTGCCTGGCTACAGTAGGAAAACCAAAACGACCACAGGTGATAATCCCCCAGGCCAACTGACTTCACTTTAGCAGTCCCAGATCTCCACAGCATCACTTGGTCACTACCCTCTGGGGTTGTAATTAGCTGCTGCTTTGAGTGTTTTATACTATTCATGTGTGTCTGTAATGATCCTGCATAGGACCTGGTTGATTTTGGGAGAACTATATCTGTCTGAATCTTTAATGATGGTGTTTTCTTAGTTCCCTTGACAAAACAGGTAGGTGGGGCAAAAACAAAATCAGTAGTGAATAAATTACTACTAGCCAAGTTTTCTGTATTCCAGGAATGTAAAAACTGAGTTTTTCTGTAGCTCGCTGTGATGTTAACCTTCTGTGGAAGTTTTCTGCCCGCACTATAGAAGGAGGATAGAGTAGGGATCAGGCCCATGAAGAGGAGTCATGTATACGGACAGTTGAAGGTATGAGTTAGGGGAAGTGCACAACAAGCCTTCAAAGAATGAGCATAAATCTGTAGAAGAATATCAGGGAATGCTCATCTTCTTTTCTAAGTATCTCAAGTGTTGGTCCTTACGTTAAAATTTTAATTTTTTTGGTATCGTGTGTTTTTCTTTCTGGCCTGTGATTTATTGTCAGTCTGAGTATATCGTTGTACTATACAGTGACTAGAAATGTTTCAGCCCTTTGTAACCTCCTGTTTCGCCTGCCATTTTATTTCTCTGTCTTTTCATCTAATAGTTAAAGTTCTTTTTGGTTGTATTTCAAGCTGCTGAGCATTGCTGGTATGTGTTAC
>NW_011470471.1:0-502 GCF_000754665.1 Bison bison bison
TATTGTAAATAGAGATGCAAACTGTGTGTGAGAGAAATAATAAAGTGTAAAAGCGTATAGCGTTTCATCTACAAAAAATAGCAATGCCTTCTACAATTAATCAAAGCAATTAATACTCACTTTGATAAATTGTATCTTTAGTCAGCATCTTCGCCAGGCCCAATGCAAGAGTGCGATGGCCCAAGCATTCTTTTCCAGGTGACCTTCAGTGTCAGTGACTATGTCCATACAGGTGGAGGGTGACACACAAGCAGTAAACAGAAGGGAAGGAGGGAGCCTCTAGCTCAAAGAGAATATATGCCTGTTTGGGAAGGTCAAGCCAGGCAGATGGGGATAAAACAAAACCTAAGTGCCCAGATAATGTGTATGTATTTCTAAATTTTCTTTCTTTTTTAGTGATCTGTGATTTTGTTTTTAAACCTAAGCTATGATCAGATAATTTACAGATTTTGGGTAATTATATATCTCTTCTAGTTGAACCCTTCTAATGAGTAGTCAAAAG
>NW_011470472.1:0-510 GCF_000754665.1 Bison bison bison
AATATATAATATTATTGCCCCCATTTGCAGGCAAGGAACCGAGGATCAGAGATGGTGACCATCTTACTCAAGGTCACACTGCTTGGTAGTGGTCCTAACCATCTTTCATGTACATCTGTTAAAATGTGAAGGTCTCTGCACCATTCATTACACCACTCTCTGTCTCTCTCAATGTTGTCACCTATTTTCACTCACAATCACCACCTTATACATTCCCTTGGCTCTAAGTCCTTGTTTATTATATAAATAATCTGCTGAGCAAAGTATAGATTTCCCATTAGCACATCCAGTGTGTCTACTTTATAAAAAATATTTCCTTGCAGGGCCCATTGTACTCACCCAAACTGATGGTTTTCACTGAGCTTGTACTGCACCCATATGCAGGGTAAAGCCAATGGATCACTGGGATCTGTAGTCTTACTTATCTATTTCACACAATCTCAAGCACAATTTTAAATGTAGCCAATATTCAAGTAAAAACAGTAGAACCATTGCTTTCTCATAATGAGC
>NW_011470473.1:0-500 GCF_000754665.1 Bison bison bison
TTGAACCTGGTTTTGTCACCACGAGTGGCCTGAGCAGGAGTTGAGGCTGGAGTCAGCAGGTCTGGACCCACACAGCTGAAGGGCCCCCATGAAGTCTGCACTGCCCTGAGCTACCCCATATGGTTGCTTTCTTACCCTGGGAGGGATTGGACCTGCTTGACTGATCTCTTCCTTCCAGATACCAAAAAGATCTCTGGTCATCTTTTTGAAGACTGCTTCAGGAGAAGTCAGCAGTGATGATGAGGAAGACCTGGAAGAGCAAGAGTGAACGTGGGACCTGGGGTGAAAGGTGAGGCAGACAAGGGCCTGTGTCTCTGACATGACCCCATTCGCTTGTTGGTGCTTCAGAATCACCAGCAGAAACCATGGGGTCTGCTTCTGAGGGTTACCACAAATGTAGAGATAAGAGGGTGGTAACACTCTGTGCAGACGAGTGGAGGATGCCCTGAGCATGTCTCCCCAGGGCACAGGTCCCATCCAGAGACGCCCCCGAGGTTTCT
>NW_011470474.1:0-646 GCF_000754665.1 Bison bison bison
CACCAAATCAATGAACATGAATTTGAGCAAGCTCCAGGAGATGGTGAAGGACAGAGAAGCCTGGCGTGCTGCAGTCTATGGGGTCACAAAGAGCTGGACACACCTGAACAATGAACAACAAATAGTGCATCATGAGGGATCACAGCTGTAGCCCCTAACCCACATCTGAGGAGGGCTCAGCACTGATTCACAGGGAAGAAACATATCAGCTGAGAGAGGACACATCCATGGGAATTAGTGATATAAAATGCATTTGGGGACAGTGAGTCAGGTGGACAAATCTGTTCATCCAAGAACTCCTGGGTCAGAGAAAGTACAGTGTATTTAGGGAACTTAAAGATGAAAGACACAGGGGCAACCCAGCTTCCCTCAGTTACAGGAAATTTATTTTAGGTGTAAAGGGAAAGTGGAAAAGTGAAGAAATATTCTCATGTCACAGGACCAGATCTCATGAAAAAAATATATAATATGGTTTAGAGGGAAGTGTTGCAGGGAATGGAATGTATTAGCACAAGAAAGATTGCTTGGCAATTTAGCTGCATAGTTTCTGCATTTCTGCTCTGGGTACTAGAAGCACAAGGATGACAAAGACAGACAAGGATGCCACCTCCCTGGAACTGGCTTTCTCTCAATGAGCAGCCAAAAA
>NW_011470475.1:0-577 GCF_000754665.1 Bison bison bison
GAGAGTTGTTCCCTACCTGCATTCTCTTCCACATCACTGCTGCTAATATTTTCCAGAAAGCAGTCTGTAGAAAGATAACCATGAGCAATAATACAGTTATTATACAAGTTGACCTACCCATTTCTCCTCCTCCACTTGGCTCACATAGCATCTCCTTGGTCTTCCCTCCAGGCTCACAAACCTCCCCTGTGCTTTGTGGAGTCAGAGCCCTTCAACAAGACGGTGATCACATTTGAACATATTCACATGAGAAAGAGGCTGAGAAAATTACCTTTTAACCTTACACTTCTACAGGCCCAATACAGCTCTTACATTCAAGCTTATAAAGCTGAAATGCCAATGCTTATGGACACTTTTGAAATATGGCCAGTGTGACAAAGCTGTGTGTGCTTTTTGTGATTGTTTCAATATAACAAGTTAAGTATTGTGGAAATATGTTAATTATAGATAGGCAGCTCTAGCTAATGGCTGCTACACTGGAAAGTTCAGCTCTAAGGGCTCCACAGACAAGGAAAAGGCAACTAATTGCCTGTTCTATTTTTCATTTATTCCAGATGATATGATGGCCTGATAAGAT
>NW_011470476.1:0-722 GCF_000754665.1 Bison bison bison
CTGCTATCCCTGGGGTGACTAAGAGTCAGACACGACTGAGTGACTTCCCTTTCACTTTTCAATGGAAAACATTTTCACTCCAATGTTCTTCCCTGGGGAACCCCAGGGACAGGGGAGCTTGGTGGGCTGTCATCTATGGGGTCCCAAAGAGTTGGACACGACTGAGTGACTTAACAGTAGCAGGGACAATGGCTAGGCCTTCATTTTCTCAACTTTGAGGTCCTTCACCACTTCTTCAGTTCAGTTCAGTCGCTCAATAGTTTCTGACTTCTTGTGATCCCATGGACTGCAGGATACCAGGCTTCTCTGTCCTTCACTAACTTTTGGAGCTCACTCAAATTCATGTCCACTGAGTCTGAGGTGCCATCCAACCATCTCATCCTCTGTCATTCCCTTTTCATCCTGCCTTCAATCTTTCCTGGAGTTGGAATCTTAACTAATGAGTGACTTCTTCACATCAGTTGCCCAAAGTATTGAAGCTTCAGTTACAGCACAAGTCCTTCCATCGAATATTCAGGATTGATTCCAGTTAGGATTGACTGATTTCATCTCCTCTCAGTGCAAGGGACTCTCAAGAGTCTTCTCCAACACCACAGTTCAAAAGCATCAATTCTTTGGCACTCAGCTTTGTTTATGGCCCAACTCTCACATCTGTACTTGACTAGTGGGAAAACCATAGCTTTGACCTGATGGACCTTTGTTGGCAAAGTAATGTCTCTGTT
>NW_011470477.1:0-553 GCF_000754665.1 Bison bison bison
GGGGAGATGTCAGCGGCTGTACCCCACTTCCTACTTCCAAGGGGCACTCGGAGGGAGCACTGAGACTGGACACACACATGAGAGAGGCTCAGAGAGAAGTGGGTGCGGGCAGCCTGGGAGGGGCTGTTTCTAATATTCACAAAGTGGCTGGGGCGGGGGGGCAGGGACATCATTCTCAGCGACTGAGGACAGCTCGTGAAACGATCATGTTCATCCTCTAGCTAGAAGTACGTATGAGGAGGTGACATACAACACAAGTATAACTAATGCTGTTTTCTGTTGGATATAAAAGTGAACAGAGTGAGCCCTAAAAGTTCTCATCCAAAAAAGTACTTTTCTCTATTTAATTTTGAATCCAAATGAAATGCTGAACGTTCACTAGACTCCCTGCACTCATCACTGCAGGATGGATGTAAGTGGACTCATGATGCTGAACCCCTTAAACTTACCCAGGGCTATAAGACAATTCTACTCATATCTCAGTAAGACTGGGAAAAAAAAAGAGAATCAAAGGCATGATCTTCCACTCAGGGTATCTGAACAAACGAAAGGC
>NW_011470478.1:0-601 GCF_000754665.1 Bison bison bison
TCTCCTTTGAGTTCCTGGAGCTCTTGTGTGTCTCCCATCACTTTCACTGGGCTGACCAAAAAGTTCATTTGGATTTTCCCACACCATATAATGCAAAAACTGGAATGGACTTTTTGGCCAACCCAATGCTCTGTTGTAATTATTGACTCCATTACTCGGTTTTCCCTTCAGGCCATAACCTTTGGGGGATGGGGGCTTTTCTGTCGTCACTGCTGCCTTCTTTAGGCACAGTGGCAGTGCTTGGTACATACATCGGTGCAACACGCCAAGCTGCTATTATTTCTAGACTGGCTGTGGTTTACAGAGGTCTGAAATTCTGACCTCTGGCCAGGCGGATAACATTACCTTATCAGCTGGGAAAGTGCGGCTACAAGAGAACATTAAAGTTAGGGCACAAAGTCCTAAACCAGCTGTCTTCCAAGCACACATGTGTCTATTCATGATAACTGATGTTGTCTATCTATCAGTTTCAGCTCTCCGCCTGAATGGGAAGGAAAAAAACTTCCAACTCAAGAGTGCCAGTGATGATCCAGAGGGTCTTCGTAGTGAACACAGCCAGTCTTGTGCCGGATCTGAGGCAATGATTCCACCTGTGAAAGGG
>NW_011470479.1:0-539 GCF_000754665.1 Bison bison bison
ATGTAATCCTTTATCAAATGACTCATCAGCTCACTCACTCATTCACTCACTCGTTCACCCCCTCATTCATTCATTCCTGCCCTCATTCATTCAGTCACTCATTCGTTCATTCATTCACTCATTCATTAACTCATTCACTCATCACTTATTCATTCCCTCCCTCATTCATTCATTCACTCACTTGTTCACCCCCTCATTCATTCCCTCCCACCCTCATTCATTCATTCACTTGTTTGTTCACTCCCTCATTCATCCTGTCACTCATTCATTCATTCACTCAGTCATTCATTAACTCATCCACCCCATTCATTCATTCCTTCCCTCATTCATTTATTCCTTCCCTCATTTACTCACCCACTCACTCGTTCACCCCTCATTCATTCCCTCTCATTCATTCACTCACTCATTCATTCCCTCCCTCATTCATTCCCTCCCTCATTCATTCATTCCCTCCCTCATTCGTTCACTCCCTCATTCATACCCTCCCTCATTCATTCCCGCCCTCATTCATTCATTCACTCATTCAGTCTCCTTTGTTT
>NW_011470480.1:0-811 GCF_000754665.1 Bison bison bison
AATCAAATTCTAAAAACATTTTCACCTTAATAGGCTCTTTGGTTGAAATGAGGTGATGATGCGGCTCATCTACCTTCAATAGCAAAAGTGGACATTGGCAGATTTAGTTTTGCATTTGAATTCCCTTTGAATAAAAGCTTCACTGAAGAGCCTCTATTTTTAGCTGTATTTAATTAAAATTTTAAGAATAGGCCTTCCCTTCTACACTGAAATCCAACCAAATTTTGTGGATAAAAAGTGAAGAAGAAAGTTAACTAGTATGTATTAAGCAACATTTTAAAAAATCAATTTTATACAAGTAAAATTGTTCTCAGGAAAAGGCAATACTTACCTCATAAAGGTGTTTAGGGATTAAGATGTGACACAGGTATGGCAAATTCAAAAAGCCCGCAGGGAACCAAGAAGACAAAGTATCGCGTGACGTCCCTTGTGTGTGGAATCTAAAAAGAAATGATACACGTGAACTTATTTACAAAACAGAGACTCACAGACTCAGAGAACTAACTTATTGTTGCCTATAGGAACAGATAGTTAAGGAGTTTGGGATGGATATGTACACACTGTTGTATTTAAAATGGTTAACCAGTAAGGACCCACGGTATAGCACATGGGACCCTGCTCACAGTTATGTGGCAGCCTGGATGGGAGGGGAGTTACGGGGAGAATGGATACATGTATATGCATGGCTGAGTCCCTTCACAGCATTGTTAATATCACAACATTGTTAATCAGCTATATCCCAATATAAAGTAAAAAGTTTAAAATTTTTTTAAAAAACAGCCTCTTCTGTTCTTCTTAGTCTGATTTAATG
>NW_011470481.1:0-528 GCF_000754665.1 Bison bison bison
AAAGCCGTTCCCATAGGTTTGATATAAATGTTCTTTTTAAGGTAGGTTATACTTTCTCCTCTTTATTCCATCTTTGATTTAAGAACTACCTTAAGTATGTTTCTTAATTATCAAGAAATTCATATTTTCAGTCACATTTTTAAAGTTAGATTCAGAGAATGTAGCCTGTAAATATTCAACACATTGAAGTTGTTGACATTTCCTTTGTGGCCAAATATGTGATTGATGTTTTGAAAGTGTTCCATAGACATACAAAAAATATATATTCTCTATTTAAAGGCTGAAAGGCTCTAAATGAATTTTAAATTCTACTTATTGATTATATTATTCAACTGTTATATGTCTTTTCTAATTTTTTGGTCTACTATTTGCTGAATAACAGATCACCCTAAAACCTGGCAGCTTAAAAAAAAACATCATCTCACAGTTTCTGTGGTTAGGAATACAGAAACAACTTAGCTGGATGGTTCTGATTCAGGGGCTCTCATGAGGTTACAGTCAAGGTGTCATCCAGGGCTGCTTCAGTCA
>NW_011470482.1:0-605 GCF_000754665.1 Bison bison bison
AATAAAGCAGATATAGATGTTTTTTTGGAACTCTCTTGCTTTTTACATACATTTTTTAATTGCTAATAGATTACATATTCAGTATATAATTATTAAACAGGCTCAATCTTTTGTAACATGGTTCTTGGTTGATACTATGAGAGTACATTAACTAAAGCAGTTTGTGTTCTTTACTTTCCTGTTCATGGCTTTTGATAAAATAATATGGCTCATTAAGTTAGCAGTTATTAAAATAACTGTTTTACATACATAGTGTGTTAAACAAAATATTTTAAAACATAAACATTCTTAAAATTTAAATGGAAAGCTATTATATATATACTTAATATAAATTTAGGATTATCATATGCTCTATTTACATATATTATTTATATGTAATAACATATAGTTAATATTTAAGTATAATATATTGTTACTTTGAATTCTACATTATGTTGTTTTCTTAGCTTTCACAATAAATATTTTTAACATTCTTTTATAAGAATTTATAAATTTAATATGTCTTATTAGTTCTCTACGTGGAGAAGGCAATGGCAACCCACTCCAGTACTCTTGCCTGGAAAAATCCCATGGACGGAGGAGCCTGGTAGGCTGCAGTCCATGGG
>NW_011470483.1:0-772 GCF_000754665.1 Bison bison bison
GGACCTGAAGGAGCTGCCAACTGAGATCTGCTTCCTCTCAATCAGGACTGGGACCTTGGACGGTGAAAGGTGTGCCTTGGGACCTTGCCCTTTCTTGTCAGGACAGAGAGTAACATTCATCTGTAGAGACTTACAGGAACATCATTACCAGACCTCAGAAACAAACGTTCTGACCCCGAGAAGTCTGCAACAACTAACCACATCCATCCCTCAATTTTTGCTTTTAAGGGGGCTTGCTGAAAGGTTTCATTAATATTGGAGTTCTTAGGGCATGAGCGACCCATCTTAGGGCATGAGCGACCCATCTCCTTGTATGGATGTGTATTAAGCCTTTCTCTGTTCCAAGCTCATTATAATGTTTAGAATTGATAGGCCTCACTGTGTACCTGGCACATGGGCTTGTGAATTCAGTAACATAACTACCCGTGAGGACTGTTTGTGTCAGGGAAATGTTCCTTTGGGACTCTGTACTGGTCACCCTCGGAGAGGGTTTGTGACTCATCTGTCACTCAGTGTGTGAGACTGTATTCCATTTGCGTGATTGGTATTCTTGCTGCCTTATGCACAATGACAACTCATTAGGGCGCAATTAAGCAAAATTTTAGCTACAAAATTATAACTAAGACAAAGAAAGATGACTATTATTATTATTATTATTTTGAATAACGTATGGCAGCAGCAGATAGTGAAGGACAGGGAATCCGGGCGTGCTGCAGTCTGTGGGGTCACAAAGAGTTGGACACAACTGAGTGACTGAGCAACAAAAAAATGG
>NW_011470484.1:0-728 GCF_000754665.1 Bison bison bison
AACAGTAAGGAGGTTCTTAAAAAACTAAAAATAGAGCTACCATATGACCCAGCAATACCTCTCCTGGGCATATATCCAGAGAAAATCATAATTTACAAAGATACAGGCACCCTGATGTTCGGTGCAACACTTTTACAACAACTGAGACATGGAAGCAATCTAAATGTCCATCAAAAGAGGAATGGATAAAGAAGAGGTGGGACATGTATACAAGGGTATAGTATTCAGTCATTAAAAAGAATGAAATAATGCCACTTGCAGCAACATAGATGGACTTAGACGTTATCATACTAAGTAGAAGTAAGACAGAGAAAGACAAACATCGTATGGTATTGTGTATATGTTGATTCTTAAAAATAAAAAGAGAGAGAGATACAAACAAACTTACATACAAAACAAAACAAACCTAAAGACATGGAAAACAAATTTATGGTTACCAAAGGGGAAAAGCAAGGGGGGTAAATTAGGAGTTTGGGATTAAAATGTACACAATACTATGCATAAAATATAAAACTGACAAAGACCTACAGTATAGCACCAGGAATTATACTCAGTATTTTGCAATATCCTCTAAGGGGAAAAGAATCTGAAAAAAAATAGAGATGTGTGTGTGTGTGTGTGTGTTTAGTTGCTAAATTGTGTCCAATTTCTTTATAAACCCGATGGACTGCAGCCCCTCAAGCTTCCTCTGTCCATGGATTTCCCAGGCAAGAATATTAGATCAGGTT
>NW_011470485.1:0-509 GCF_000754665.1 Bison bison bison
TCTGTGTTTCTATGTGTTTAAAGACTTTAAATACCTCATATAAGTGGAACCATGCAGCATTTGTCCTTCTGTGACTGGCTTATTTCATTTAGAATAATGTCCCTGTGGTTTCTCCACGTTGTCCCATATAACAAAATTTCTTTCCTTTTTAAGGTGAAATTATATCTCCTTGTCTGTGTCTACCACATTTTCTTTATCCATATATCTGTTGGTAGATATTTGGGTTGTTACCATATACTGGCTATTGTAAATAATGGTGCAATGAACACAGGAGTGAAGATGTCTCTTCAAGATACTGATTTCACTTCCTTTGGATAAACAATTAACCCTTGCATCATGTGGAGTTTAGAGGCACCAAACCCCCATGCAGTCAAAACCCCCTGTATTCTTTTGACTCTGTTCACACGTAACTAATAATAACCTACTGTTGACTGGAAGCCTGACTGACAAACAGTCAATGCTTATTTTGTATACTATAAGTATTTTCTACTGTATACTTATGCTAAAGT
>NW_011470486.1:0-637 GCF_000754665.1 Bison bison bison
TAGATAACCAACAAGGATATACTGTATAGCACTGGGAACTATACTCAATACCTTATAATACCCTATAATGAAAGATTCTGGAAAACTCTATACATATATATATATATATCTGAATCACTTTACTGTACACCTGAAACTAACACAACATCGTAAATCTACTGTACTTCATTTTTAATCAAAAAAGTTCAATGTAAAACATTTTTAATTAAAAAAAGAATAACTGGGGTAGAAAGAAGAGGAATTAAGTTAAATTGTCCCAATGCAGTTACAGTACTGAGTGTACACGCACACACACATACATGCACAAGTACATGTATATCTATATTGTATACTGCCCAAGTTGAGGAGATAGGAGCCCCTGCTCTAGCTGCCAGGTATCAAGGACAGCACGTTTCCGGCCTTTGGTTTGCCAAGAACAAAGTTTCTTAACCTTGGCACTATTGCCACGGGTCTGGATAATTCCTTGCTGCGAGAGCTGTCCTGGACATTTTAGGATGTTTAGCAGCATCCTTGGCTTAGATCCACTAGATGCCAATGGCAGTCTGATAGTTTACAGTAAACGGTGTTGGATTTGTGATCTCCAAGAAGATTTAACTTCAGGACCAGGGACCAGGCTTGATCACTCAGGAGCTTTTGT
>NW_011470487.1:0-610 GCF_000754665.1 Bison bison bison
TTTTCAAGGGCTCATTTAAGCAAATGTAAATTTAACAAAGTCACAAAAAGAATAATTAAAAGCCATGATAGTAAAGTTCTGAACCAAGATTTATAAAATCTTACCCTGTATAGTTCTTAGCACATGTTTCTTGTCTAGGCTTAAAGGAACTGTTTTCTCATGGCCTTGGCATACTTTGAATGCAATATATAAATATCTGAAGATATATACAGAATATAATTTGTATAGTGCACATTTAATTACCATATATAAATATCTAAAGGTATACGCGTTAGCAGTGAGAAAACCAAGAAGGAATATGTGAGTGTATGTGTATTCGTACACATTTAACTTCGAGAATTTAGAAATGCTAGATCCAAACTGGTCATTTTAGAATTGCAGAGGATTTACTAAAAACTGCAAAACTTGTCAGTTTGTCAATTAATCTGTTTTGTCTACTGTTCATGGAATTCATTTCCTTGAATGTCAGGAGGTTCCGTTTTTTAAGGAACTTCCACACTGTCCTCCCGAGTGACCGCACCAGTTTACATTCCCTCCAGCCATGTAGGAGGTTCCCTGATCTCCAGGCCTCTTCAGCCTGGAGAACGTGCTAAGAATTATAATATGATAC
>NW_011470488.1:0-736 GCF_000754665.1 Bison bison bison
GAGGTGCTAATACTGAATATAATCAAATACTTGAAGGAAGATTTGTGTCCCGCTTGTTACAAGATGAGAATTATAAATGAGCTATGTGATACCCTGGGTTTATTTCAGAATTTCAGTGTTCATTTGGTTGTTTCAGAAAAGCTTAAGAAATCTCTCTCTGTGTCAGAAATCTTTAAAATCCCATGTATTTTTGGTGTTTTCACACCATGGATATAGTACGATTTTCAGAGATGTAACAAATAACATTTTAAAATCATTAGGCTTGAAAGCAACTGAACCCTTCTTTGCAAGATTACTGAAGTACATTTATATATATATATGTAAATAAAGAGCTTATTATAAACTTTGGAAGTTGGTCAAAGAAAATACTTAAGTTTTTGAAATTTATACTGCTTCATTTGCTGGACTATTAGCCTTAGAGCCTTATAAATTTTTGTGAGAGTCTGTTTTTCAAGCTCTGCATTAGAAAATTCTTAGAATATTACATTCAAAATGTTCAGCTACATTATTAACATTTCTCCCTCAAGTACTAATGTTAATTCAGATGTATATATCAGCTTACAAAAGTGATACATTATGCTTTTAACCAACAGTTTCCCATAATCACTCATATGCCAACTACCAGGAGCATTTGTTTTTGTCTGATGGCTTGGTGCCTCAAATGTGAATGCCACAGACATGCGCCTGGTGTCTGTTTTCTATGATTCCTTTATCTTGCTGGTCATAGACTATCAGA
>NW_011470489.1:0-525 GCF_000754665.1 Bison bison bison
ATTTTTGCCCTTTCAAGAATGTTATATCAACGGGATCATACAGGATGTAACATTTAGGGATTTGCTCCCGTTTTGCTCCCTGCTCAGCATAATTGGAGATTCATCTAGACTGTTGCAGGGATTAATAGTTCATTTCCTTGTACCTCTCAGTAGCAGTCCATGAGAATGATGTATCAGGGTTTGTTTAACCATGTTGGGGAACGCCTGTGCTGTCTTCAGTTTGGGGCCGTTACAAATAAAGCTGCAGCAAACATTTGTGTACACTTTTTTTGGTGTCGATGTAAGTATCCATTTCTCTAGGTTAAAGGCCTAGGAGTGTAAATGCCCGACTGTATGGTAGTTGTAAGTCTTCCCTGGTGACTTAGGGGTAAAGAATCTGTCTGCAAATGCAGGAGACGAGGGGTTGATTCTTGGGAGCAAGATCCTCTGGAGAAGGACAAGGCAACCCACTCCACGATTCTTCCCTGGAGAATCCCAAGGACAGAGGAGCCTGGTGGTCTACAGTCTATGGGGTCACAAAGAGCT
>NW_011470490.1:0-938 GCF_000754665.1 Bison bison bison
TTATTTTCTCCAGGGTATCTTCCTGACCCAGGATCATACCTCAGTCTCTTGTGTCTCCTGCATTGGCTGGAAAGTTCATCAAGTTGAACAATCAGGAAAGCTCATACAATATATAATCTTTGTCTTAAGAAAATAATATTAGGATATATTTGGAAGTAAATGATAATGAACATAATAATCAGCAAAAATCATGGGAAACGGTTAAATTTGTACAGGGAAATGATGGAAACAATGACAGACTTTATTTGCTTGGGGTCCAAAATGATTGTGGATGGTGACTGAAGCCTTGAAATTAAAAGGTATTTGTCCCTTAGAAGAAAAGCTATAACAAACCTAGACACAATATTAAAAACATACACATTACTTTTCTGACAAAGTCCATCTACTCAAAACTATGGTTTTTCCGGAAGTCATGTATGGATGTGACAGCTGGATCATAAAGAAGGCTGAGTGCCAAAGAATGGATGCTTTTCAATTGTGGTGTTGGAGAAGACTCTTGGAGTCCCTTGGACAGCAAGGAGATCCAACCAGTCAATACTAAGGGAAAACAACTCTGAATATTCACAGGAAGGACTGATGCTGAAGCTGAACATCCAATACTTTGGCCACTTGATGTGAAAAGCCTACTCATTGGAAAAGACCTTGATGCTGGGAAAGACTGAGGGAAGGAGAAGAAATGGGCAGCAAAGGATGAGATGGTTGGATATTATCACCAATTCAATGGACATGAGTTTGAGCAAACTCCAGGAGATAGGAAAAGACAGGGAAGCCTGGTGTGCTGCATGCAGTCCATGGAGTTGCAAAGAGTCTTACATGACTGACAGACTGAACAACAACAAATTAAGGTAAATTTATAGCATTACATATAAGAGAAATGAGAGTTACAAATAACTATCTCATAAAGCTGTAAAGATGAGCAACAGAAGAAACTTACAGCA
>NW_011470491.1:0-849 GCF_000754665.1 Bison bison bison
TGTAGAAATACAAAGGATTATAACAGGCTATTATGAGCAACTGTATGGCAATAAAATGGATAACCTGGAAGAAATGGACACATTCTTAGAAAATTCAATCTTCCAAGAATAAAACAGGAAGAAAGAGAAATTATGAATGACCCAATTACAAGCACTGCAGTTGAAGCTGTGATTAAAAATCTTCCAAAAAACAAAAGCCCAGGACCAGGTGGCTTTACAGGAGACTTCCATCAAACATTTAGAGAAGAGCTAATGCCTATACTTCTAAAACTCTTTCAAAAAATTGCAGAGGAAAGAACACTTCCAAACTCATCCTACAAGGCCACTATCACCCTGATACCAAAACCAGACAAAGACAACACACAAAAAAGAAAAGTACAGGTCAATATCACTGATGAACATAGATACAAAAATCCTCAACAAAATTTTAGCAAACAGAATTCAGTGACACATCAAAAAGCTCATACACCATGATCAAGTTGGGTTTATTTCAGGGATGCAAGAATTCTTCATTGTATGCAAATCAATCAATGTGATACATTATATTAACAAACTGAAACATAAAAAAATGATATTAGATGCAGGAAAAGCATTTGACAAAATTCAGCACCCATTTACGATTAAAACTCTTCAAAAAATGGGCATAGAAGGAACCTACCTGAACATAGTAAAGGCCATATATGATAAGCCTACAGCACACAGTATTGTCAATGGTGAAAAATTGAAAGCATTCCCCGTAAGACCAGGAACACGGCAAGGGTGTCCCCTTTCACCACTATTATTCAACATAGTTCTGGAAGTCCTAGCTACAGCCATCAGAGAAGAAAAAGAAATAAAAGGAATCCAGAT
>NW_011470492.1:0-626 GCF_000754665.1 Bison bison bison
AGTTGATTTACAATGTTGTGCTAATTTCTGCTGTACAGCAGAGAGATTCAGTTATACATGCACATATATAGTTTTTCATATCCTTTTTCCATTATGGCTTACTCTAGGATATCGAATACAGTTCCCTGTCCTATACAGTAGGACTTTGTTGTTTATCCATTCTATATATAATAGTTTGCATCTGCTAACCCCAAACTCCCAATCCATCCCTCCCCCCACACTGCTCGCACTTTTCAATCACAAGTCTGTTCTCTAGGTTTGTGAGTCTGTTTCTGTTTCACAGGTAAGTTTATGCGTGTCATGTTTTAGATTCCACATATAAGTGCTACCATATGGCATTTGTCTTTCTCTTTCTGACTTACTTTACTTAGTATGGTAATCTCTAGGCCCATCGATGTTACTCCATATTGCTGCAAATGGCATTATTTCATTCTGAGTAATGTATCACATCTTCTTTATCCATTCATCTGTTGATGGACATTCAGGCTTTTTCCACGTCTTGGCTATTGTGAATAGTGTGGCTATTGTTCATGTATTTTTACTGTAAGGTGTCTCAATTTCTCTCTGAATGTACACAAGGGATAAATTATAAATCAATGAAAATAAATTTTTTAATGTAGTTTGTC
>NW_011470493.1:0-782 GCF_000754665.1 Bison bison bison
ATGTCCAAAGAAGTGTCAAGGTGAGCTGAACCCATGCAAGGTCCCTTTGCCCATTGAGACCGCCCCATAAGACACCTCCCCTTGTCCTTGCCAGGCCCTTACCCCTTCTCCTCCCACACCCCTTCTCCTGAAGCCATTGTTCCCATCCATCTTCGCCCTCTTCCCCAAACAAACCGCCACTCTGTACTCCCTTTTTTGTTTCTCCACGTGGCCAGGGTAACCATGAGGGTGAATAAGCCATCTGGTCCTGAGCTTATTTTTTCTTGTGGTTGGAAGCTTTTTGATTGCAGTTTTGCCTTCTATGTTCGTGATGGGTCTGTTGAGATTATCTATTTCTTCCTGGTTCAGTTTTGGAAGGTTATACTTTTCTGAGTATTTGTCCATTTCTTCTAAGTTGTCCATTTTATTGTCATATAGCTGCTGATAGTAGTCTCAGGATCTTTTCTATTTCTGTGTTGTCTGTTGTGATTTTTCCATTTTCATTTTAATTTGTTCAATTGATCCTTCTCCCTTTCTTTCTTGATGAATCTGGCTAATGGCTTGTCTTTTTTTTCTTTTTTAATCTTCTTAAAGAACTGTCTTCCTTTCGCTGATTTTTGTAACAGTTTCCTTTCTTTTTCACTTATTTCTTCCCTAATTTTTATGATTTCTTTCCTTCTGCTAACCCCGCGGTTCTTCATTTCTTCTTTTTCTCATTGCTTTAGCTGGGACGTTAGGTCATTTATTTGAGGTTTCTCTTGTTTCTTCAGATAAGCTTGTATTTTTATGAATCTTCCCCTTAG
>NW_011470494.1:0-849 GCF_000754665.1 Bison bison bison
CTTAAAATGAACCCACAGTGGGTACAGGGGTTCATTCAACCTGCTGTGAACTCGCCCTCTTTACTTCGACCCTCGGCTGCCAGACGACTCTGCCCCGGGGGGACTGCATGGTGGAGGTTCAGGGGTGTCCCTGCCTCGAGCCGCGACAGCCAGCACCTCCCAGACCCCGCCTGACGTCTCCCACCCCTCTCCTGGCTCCACTCCCACCCTCGCGGTTCTCCACTCGCCAGGGCACAGGCCACTTGCTCCTGGCTCAGCCCGGCCCTCTGCTGTCATTTGAGGACCTCGGTCCCCAGGGTGCTTTGGGTCCTATATCCACCCATCTCAGCAATTACACACTCTGGGAGAGACAGGGTACAGTTTGCGGTCCTGCCCGCAGTTCACCCTGAACACGTTCTCTTTTTTTAGCTTTATCTACTGGAGTTCTCTGAGATGTGTTCTTAAAACATCAACTGTTGCTTTCAAAAAGACTGTAAGGTCACTGTGCTCAACTTTACGAATAAAATCTTCATTTTCCACCTTAAAGTGAAACTGGAGGGAAGACTAAAAGCAGTCATTTTTTCAAACTGAAAAAGAAACCCCACGTGTGACCATGTCACAGAATACAGGTCACGTAACCCCTCCCTCCTCAGCCTTGGCCTCCACCACCAGCAGCCCGGCAATGCAAGGCGTGCCCTGGGCCGCTAGGGGCAAGGGCAGAGGGGAGACCGGCTCCTCTGTCTCCAGGCCGCGTGGGCCGCCTTCTCCACCTCTTTCCTAAGTTCACGTGGCACTGAAACAGCCCAGGCAAGCTGGGGACTCTGACCAGAAACACAGCCATGGGTACCAAGCAAGGACCCCTGGTTCTTG
>NW_011470495.1:0-648 GCF_000754665.1 Bison bison bison
AAGCATTTCACTGGAAGTTCTGGAGAGACTCTTGAGAGTCCATTGGATGGCAAGGAGATCAAAGAAGTCAATCCTAAAGGAGATCAACCCTGAACATTCACTGCAAGATCTGCTGCCAAAGCTCCAATACTTTTGGCCACCTGATGCAAAGAGTCGACTGAAAGGAGAAGACCTTGATGCAGGGAAAGCAGGAGGGCAAGAGAAGAGGACAACAGAAGATGAGATGGTTGGATGGTATCACAGGATTCAAGGTATATGAATCTGACCAAACTCAGGGAGACAGTGAAGGACAGGGAATCCTAGTGTACTGCAGTTCATGGGGTCCCACAGAGTCATAGATATGACTTATCAACTGAATAACAACTCGACCAAAGAGCTCCTAGTCTAATCTGTAATTATCCTGAAAAGTAATGGGATTCACATGCTAGAGAGTTCCTTGGATAAAAGGCATGAACCCAGCTTAGTACTCAGGACTACTACACAAAAGAAAATAGCAAAGAAAAGAAGACGATAAGTTAAAAATTGGCCATGAAAACACACTTCTAATGTAAGGAAAAATATGAAGTTCAAGGACCAGATTATCTTTAGCCACACATCATGTTCCAAATAATAAATTATTTGTGCTTGTGTGTTAGTGTGTGTGTATGT
>NW_011470496.1:0-685 GCF_000754665.1 Bison bison bison
CCTGAAAAGTAATGGGATTCACATGCTAGAGAGTCCTTGGATAAAAGGCATGAACCCAGCTTAGTACTCAGGACTACTACACAAAAGAAAATAGCAAAGAAAAGAAGACGATAAGTTAAAAATTAGGCCATGAAAACACACTTCTAATGTAGGAAAAATATGAAGTTCAAGGACCAGATTATCTTTAGCCACACATCATGTTCCAAATAATAAATTATTTGTGCTTGTGTGTTAGTGTGTGTGTATGTGTGTGTGTGTTGTGTGTGGGTTTAATGGCTTTCAGTATGCAGGAATAACTGCAAAGCTTTGTTAAGAAGTGCTGTAAATTACTGAAACAAATGGACAAATGTGAATGGAGTTTATATACCAGCTCTACAATGAAGAATAGAATTTTCAATTAAGAGAAAAGTATACATGTGTATTGAACAATATTTAAATTTCCATTCATTTCAACATCCACATATGGCTAGTGGCTATACAAAAACAAACAACAAAAAAAAAACAAACAGGTTTCCCCAGTGGCTGGGCCATGAAGAATTCACCTGCAAATGCAAGAGACAAAGGAGACACGCATTTGACTTCCGGGCCAGGATGATCCCATGGAGAATAAAAGGACAACGCATTCCAGTATTATTCCTGCAAATCCCATGGAGACAGGAGCCAGGTGGGGCACAATCCATGATTT
>NW_011470497.1:0-828 GCF_000754665.1 Bison bison bison
ATTTAGTTACTGAAATGAGAATGAATAAGATGCCATTGCTACTAAACATACTAAAAAAGGAGGAATTTGGGTATTTACAACAGGAATATCTGTTAATAAAAGTCTCAAACTATGTGAAGCAGTCAAATTGCTAGAATAACAGAGTGACTAAAACAATTTTATGTACTGGGGGAAAAAAAAAACGAACAGATTAATAAAAAAAAAAGAAGAAGAAGAAGTTGAATTGGTTATCCCATTGTTTGTAACTCAGCCCTTAGGACCAGTTTCTTTTAAACCTGTACTATTCAGGTCGGTAGGTGCCCAATATGCTATTGGAGATGAGTGGAGAAAGAACTCCAGAAAGAATGAAGACATGGAGCCAATGCAAAAACAATACCCAGTTGTGCATGTGACTGGTGACAGAAGCAAGGTCCGATGCATCAAAGAGCAATATTGCATAGAAACCTGGAATATGGGGTCCATGAATGAAGGCAAATTGGAAGTTGTTAAACAGGAGATAGCAACAGTGATCATCGACATTCTAGGAATCAGCAAATTAAATGGACTGGAATGGGTGAATGTAACTCAGATGACCATGATATCTACTACTGTGGGCAGGAATCCCTTAGAAGAAATGGAGTAGCCATCATGGTCAAGAAAGAGTCCAAAATGCAGTACTTGGATGCAATCTCAAAAACGACAGAATGATTTCTGTTTGTCCAAGGCAAACCATTCAAAATCACAGTAACCCAAGCCTATGCACCAGCCAGAAATGCTGAAGACGCTGAAATTGAATGGTTCTATGAAGAACCACAAGACCTTTTAGAACTAACAACCGAAAAGAAATTC
>NW_011470498.1:0-760 GCF_000754665.1 Bison bison bison
GAAACCTGGAATATGGGTCCATGAATGAAGGCAAATTGGAAGTTGTTAAACAGGAGATGGCAAGAGTGATCATCGACATTCTAGGAATCAGCAATTAAAATGGACTGGAATGGGTGAATGTAACTCAGATGACCATGATATCTACTACTGTGGGCAGGAATCCCTTAGAAGAAATGGAGTAGCCATCATGGTCAAGAAAAGAGTCCAAAATGCAGTACTTGGATGCAATCTCAAAAACGACAGAATGATTTCTGTTTGTCCAAGGCAAACCATTCAAAATCACAGTAACCCAAGCCTATGCACCAGCCAGAAATGCTGAAGACGCTGAAATTGAATGGTCCTATGAAGAACCACAAGACCTTTTAGAACTAACAACCGAAAAGAAATTCTTTTCATTATAAGGGACTGGAATGCAAAAGTAGGAAGTCAAGAAACACCTGTGATAACAGGCAAATTTAGCCTTTAATACAGAATAAAGCAGGGAAAAGGCTATCAGAGTTTGGTTTTCCCTACTTTCTTGAATTTAAGTCTGAATTAGGTAATAAGGAGTTCATGATCTGAGCCACAGTCAGCTCCTGATCTTGTTTTTGCTGACTGTATAGAGCTTCTCCATCTCTGACTGGAAGAATAGAATCAATTTGATTTTGGTGTTGACCATCTGGTGATGTTCATGTTAGAGTCTTCACTTGTGTTGTTGAAAGAGGGTGTTTAGCTATGACCAGTGCATTCTCCTGGCCAAACTCTGTTAGCCTAGAAGTAG
>NW_011470499.1:0-941 GCF_000754665.1 Bison bison bison
TTGTTTATGAAAGGACCATAAGGAAATGGGTATGTTTTGCTCTTCCAACATTAATGACAGCAAGTAATTCTCTATGAATATATAGTATATACTACTAATCTTTTGTTTCTGCTACTAATCTTTAAAGTTGGTAAGTATCCTGCCTGTGACGATTCCTAGCACCAAACTGATTTTTCCTCAACATTGTTCAGTGCCTGTCATAGAGGGAAAGAGGGAGAGTTACTGAAAAAATATTCAAAGTCTCTTATAGGAAAATATTTTGAAATATTATATTTTAGAAGTATAGACTATTAAATTTATTTTAAAAGTATTCATCCTATTATGTACAGGCTGTAAAATGCTATCAAGGGGCACTTTTGGATAAATACTTTAAAATATACGAGTCATTTTGGCCTGTGTGAAACAGACTAAATAGCCTAAGCCATGAGTTCCGTTTTAGTCTTAACTTAGATCAACTGGTGGTGGTGGTGGTGGTGGTGGTCATTCGTTAAGTCGTGTCTGACTCTTTGTGACCCATGAACTGCAGCACGCCAGGCTTCTCTGTCCTTCACTATCAAAGAGCCCTGTCTTTTTGGGCTACTGTTGTAAATCCCGTAGACTAGCTGATAAACAACAGAAAGTTGTTTCTTGTAGTCCTAGAGGCTGGGGAGTCCCAAGATCATCAGCAGGTGCCACGTCTGGTGAGTCATGTTTCCTGGTTCCTAGACTGCCTGCTGCTTCTCCCTGTCCTCGCAGCACGGGAGCCCATTCCTTCCTGGCCTGACCCCTCCCAGAGTGCCTGCCTCCTAGCATCATCACCACGTGCGGGGTGAAGTTTGAGGGCCCATAAACTGTCAGCCCATTGCAGTCCCTAAGTATACTCTGCATTATTTCAGTCTTTTGAAATATTCAAGCTTTCCTAATAGCCCAATACATGTTCTTTTTGTTATATGTTCGTTGGG
>NW_011470500.1:0-555 GCF_000754665.1 Bison bison bison
CTTGCGATGACGCGGGAACCACGTGGTTTTTCTCGAGTTGTGGAGGGATTCTGGAGTTACGACGGGGAATTCAGGATGCCTCTTGTGTTGGCCCAGGGAAGTCCAATCTTCCATTCGAATTGGGAAGGAAAGCTGGGGATTGCGCTCGAGTGACTTCAGGGCCGATAGACCTCATCTAGGCTTGTGTCCAGAAGCCAATGTTCCTCTCCAAGGGCGACAGGGATCTCGGGGTTGCATTGCAGACGCACCCGCGGAGACAGGCATTCATCTCGAGTGGAAGCAAAGCCCCCCGCTCTGCTCCCGAGTCGCGACGTGTATCTCTTGGAGCTCACTGGGTGGACTAAAGGGAGTCAAGCCTCCTGAGCGTTTGGAGAGAGGTCGCGAGATTGGTCTCTATGCCACGCAGAAGACGAAGGCCCTCATCTCGCGATGACGGGGGAGTCTCGGCGTTGTTCTCCAGCGGCGGCCCCAGTGGGCGGTTTCTCACGAGGTTCGACGGCGAGGTCAGTGAGCCTCTCGTGGGGCGCCAGGGAAGTCGGTTCTCCATGAGAGTGG
>NW_011470501.1:0-512 GCF_000754665.1 Bison bison bison
TTGGAGCTGTAAGGTAACTCTTTGACAGAGAGAGCGAGATGGTGGTGGGGGACAGCCCCCAGTGAAATCAGAGGTGAGAGCACAAAGCAATAAAGTAGGCAAACTCTGGTTATTTTGGGGGGGAGATGCTCGAGAATATCCTGGTGGACCTCTGAGGCTCGGTTCTGCATTTGCGTATGCCGAGCCTCCTTCCTCATGACCTTTGTCCAGAGTGGAATGCTTCACCGGCTCCGGGCACCTGGTCAGTGCATGCTGAGTCATGATATCAGTGCATGATCAGCCACGTGATCAGTGCCTGCAGAGTCACGTGATCAGGGCCTGCTGAGCTGCGTGATTTCTGTCGGCTCATCTGCTTGGAAATTGCCAGCTGAGCTGCGTGATTCCTGCCTGGTCACCTGCTTGATTATTGCCGGTTGAACAGCATGATTCGTCACTGCTCAGCTCCATGCTTACAGCCTGCTGATTGCGTGGTTCGTGTCTGTTCAGCTCTTTGAGTATTGCCTCCTGAGGTC
>NW_011470502.1:0-812 GCF_000754665.1 Bison bison bison
GGTCAGTGCATGCTGAGTCATGATATCAGTGCATGATCAGCCACGTGATCAGTGCCTGCAGAGTCACGTGATCAGGGCCTGCTGAGCTGCGTGATTTCTGTCGGCTCATCTGCTTGGAAATTGCCAGCTGAGCTGCGTGATTCCTGCCTGGTCACCTGCTTGATTATTGCCGGTTGAACAGCATGATTCGTCACTGCTCAGCTCCATGCTTACAGCCTGCTGATTGCGTGGTTCGTGTCTGTTCAGCTCTTTGAGTATTGCCTCCTGAGGTCCCTGTTCGGGCGCCACCTGCCGGGGACCAGCCCCAGCTGATCCACGGTATTCGGAGAGATGGCCTAGGCGACTATTTATATGCTCATCAGAGATATCAAGAATAATAGTATGAGGATAGCTCAGTAGGAAAATTCGGTGGAGAAAAGAGACTGAGTAGCTTGGTTTACGCGGGAGACCAATCAAACTTCAAGACAAGAAGTTTGCACCACTTACGTAGGCCGCAGGCGCCCTCTCGAAGAGCGGAAGGTGCCTCACCCTAGACACCTTCTCGAGTGGGTCTTAGCAGCCCAGGCATAATTAGCACGCGTGATGGGTTCCGACCTCCAGATGGAGACTCGGCTGGAAGTACCAGGGAAGAATGACAAGGACCTTTATGAATTGGAGCTGTAAGTTAACTCTTTGACAGAGAGAGCGAGATGGTGGTGGGGTACAGCCCCCAGTGAAATCAGAGGTGAGAGCACAAAGCAATAAAGTAGGCAGACTCTGGTATTTTGGGGGGGAGATGGCTCGAGAATATCCGGGTGGACTCCTGAGGCTCG
>NW_011470503.1:0-825 GCF_000754665.1 Bison bison bison
TTGGTTTTATGTGTTTGTCTGTCTCCTGGCAGTCCTCAATTTATCATTTTCATTTTTTTCTGTACATAGCCTGGAAAGTGATACAGTGCCTTCATAAACTGTATAATCATCATGTTCTTATGAAATAAGACTGCTTATTTATTTTAGTGAGGCAATGAGGGATCCAAGTCTATATCTGCAACATTATAATACTGACTTTTTTGAGGAAAAAGAAGTTTAATAATACCATTCTGGCAGAGAACACAGGGAATAAATATGATGAAACCTTTAAAAATTCATACATTTTCTGTTTCTACAGATAAAAGTGAACTGTAACAGAGTTGTACCCAAAGTATAGGTATCAAGGTATTATTTTCCTTTTAATAAAAATAGAAAAAAAATGTTAAGGGATCTAGTGCTATAGTACACTCCTCTTGATGTATCACCATGGTTTTACCCTAGTTTTCTTCTTCATTTTACAGAGTTCTAAATCACTCTCCCTGTGCCACTGTATTGACTCTAAATAACACACTCTCTCTTCCCTTCTCCTCTGGATGCCTGCCATTCAATTGTCTCTTTCCTTTCAATATTTCCCTTACATTTCAATTTGCTTATTTTCCTATGTCTTCTTTGGTAGAGGCATGCTTTGGGCTTCAAATTCTCTGAAAATCATAGAAAAATTATAAGGATTTCTTTGTTATTATTTCAGAATAATGGTAAAATTTCCGCTTAAATCTTTGTCTTGTTTAATAATTGAAAATTTTCAAGTTGTATTTTCATCGTCTGATTTATCTTCCTCTTACATCAGTTTGTTAAGCAGATATTGTAATCCTCTCCCTTCACAAG
>NW_011470504.1:0-902 GCF_000754665.1 Bison bison bison
AACAAGCAGAAATAGATATTTTTCTGAACCTCTCTTGCTTTTTTGATGATAGTAGCTGCCGCTGCTGCTGTTAAATCACTTCAGTCGTGTCTGACTCTGTGTGACCACATAGGCGGCAGCCCACCAGGCTCCCCCGTCGCTGGGATTCTCCAGGAAAGAACACTGGAGTGGTTTGCCATTTCCTTCTCCAATACCTGAAAGTGAAAATGAAGTCGCTCAGTCGTGTCTGACCCTCGGTGGCCCCATGGACTGCAGCCTTCCAGGCTCCTCCATCCATGGGATTTTCCAGGCAGGAATACTGAGGTGGGGGTGCCATTGCCTTGATGTTGGCAATTTGATGTCTGGTTTGTCTGCCTTTTCTAAAACCACTTTAAACATCTAGGACTTCATGGTCACACATATCAAACTCTGGCTTAGAGAATTTTGAGCATTATTTACTAGTGTGTGAGGTGAGCGCAATTGTGCGATAGTTTGAGCATTCTTTGGCATTGCCTTTCTTTGGGATTGGAATGAAAGCTGACTGTTTCCAGTCCTGTGACCACCGCTGAGTTTTCCAAATTTGCTAACATATTGAGTGCAAAACTTTCACAGCATCATCTTTTAGGATTTCTCATAGCTGAACTGGAATGCCATCACCTCCACTGGCTTTGTTAATAGTGATGTTTCCTAAGGCCCACTTGACTTCTCATTCCAGGATGTCTGGCTCTAGGTGAGACTAAGTGATAACACCATTGTGATTATCTAGGTCGTGAAAATGTTTTTTGTATAGTTCTTCTGTGTATTCTTGAGACCTCTTAATATCTTCTGCTTCTGATAGGTCCATACCATTTCTGTTCTTTATTGAGCCCATTTTGGCAAGAAATGTTCCCTTGGTATGTCTAATTTTTGAATAGACTCTAGTC
>NW_011470505.1:0-745 GCF_000754665.1 Bison bison bison
AGATGAGAAAACAGTGCTTCCGAGATTGTTAACAACTTGTCCCAAATCACCGAGTTGCTAAAATTGTGGGATCAGGCCATTGAACCTAGGCTGTTTCAGGCCCAAACGTGTGCTCTTGGTGAGCAAAGTAAAAAGTAAGATGGTGTTTAATGGAGGAGAACATGAACATGTATTGAGTACTTAATATATACGTGGCATGTGATCCTCACAACAGTCCTGCAAGGGAGGTATCATTCCCATTTCATAGATGAAGAAATTGAGGCTCAGTGCTCACTTTGGCAGCACATATACTTAAATTGGAATGATACAAAGAAGATTAGCATGGCCCCTGCTCAAGGATGACATGCAAATTGGTGAAGCATTTCATGTTTTTATGGCAGAAACCATCACAACATTGTAAAGCGATTTTCCTCCAATTAAAAATAAAGTTAAAAAAGTATGAATAAAACAGGGAAATGTCTTTAAAAGTTGAGGCTCAGAGAGGTTACATAACTTATCTAAAGTTGCACTGCAAAGCCCCGGTCTGGGGCACTTCACCTCCTCTGTGTCTATGCTGAGAGTTTTGTACTTTCTCTCTGAAATAAATCCTGTTTGCTTGCTACCATGAAAAAGAAAAAGGCCAGGTCTCTCAGACTGCAAAGCCCATATTCTATTTGTTAAAAATATATATTGTTGTTTTGCTCCTAAATTTTCTTTATTTATCATTATTTATTTGGCTTCTTCAGGTCTTCACTGTGGCATGTGG
>NW_011470506.1:0-843 GCF_000754665.1 Bison bison bison
TGTCTTTGAATCTTTATGTAGTTTTCGTTGATTTTTACTCCTAAGGCTACTAGAACAAGGCAAAAGAGAAACCCCGGAATTGAAAAGCAATTGACGTTTTTGAAAGAAACATGTGCAGGTGAAGCTCTCTTCCGTTTTGAGAGATGGTTAAATGCAAAATCTTGATTCAACACTTATGACTTTTGTGCACTTTATTTCAAATCTCGATGACGAACCCCTAAGGCGTCCAGGAAGAAAGGAGTAGAGGGGCAGACAAAAAGAGCAACCTTTCCCCTTGGTGCCATCTCAACCAGCTGCTTAGTTCCTTCATCTCAAGGACTACCATCTGTGCTTCTCTGGTTTGTCTGATTCTTGTTTTGGGGACCGTTTCTAGTCACAAGGCTGTCAACAGTGGGGGTGGGGTGTGTGTGGTGGGGGGGCGGGGTGGGAAGCCCTTCTTTCCATTCCACATGAGACCCAGTGGACAATCCAGGCCCTGCCCACTGCATTGAGTGTGCAGCAACAATATCAACGGTCATGCGGGTTCACAACGCGTATTCCTGGAATCCACTCCGTTGGCTACTGACTGTGTGTGGTGGTGGTCGGGAACCTAGACCTGGAAGCTTTCTGGATGATTGCAAATGACAGCAAAGTCTGAAGACGATGGAAGAATATGGAGGCTCCCGAAGGACTAAAAGCAGAAGTAGCCTATGGTTCAGCAGTCCGACTCCCAGGCATAGATCCACCCACAGTATAAGTGAACAAGATAGATGCCCCGTTTGGGCACATCTATCTTTGCATGCATGCGCCCGCACATGCGCATGCGTGATCGCCTGCAAGGCAGGGGTGTGGCGGGGGCTGGGG
>NW_011470507.1:0-817 GCF_000754665.1 Bison bison bison
ATTCCTGGAATCCACTCCGTTGGCTACTGACTGTGTGTGGTGGTGGTCGGGAACCTAGACCTGGAAGCTTTCTGGATGATTGCAAATGACAGCAAAGTCTGAAGACGATGGAAGAATATGGAGGCTCCCGAAGGAACTAAAAGCAGAAGTAGCCTATGGTTCAGCAGTCCGACTCCCAGGCATAGATCCACCCACAGTATAAGTGAACAAGATAGATGCCCCGTTTGGGCACATCTATCTTTGCATGCATGCGCCCGCACATGCGCATGCGTGATCGCCTGCAAGGCAGGGGTGTGGCGGGGGCTGGGGCTATGGCTGGAGTCGGTGCAAGTCCCGGGATTGCCTGAGGCAAGCCAAAGGAGCCCCAGATGGAGACGGGACTGCCTGTCGTCAGGTGTCCTGGAAGCCGAATGCGAATGCGGAGGGGCTCGCGGGCCGCGCGGAGGCAACCCAGGTCTGCAGCGGGAGTCGGGGCCCCGGCCACCCGCTCCCCCCGCCCCGGGAGGGGCTGGGGCTGCGGAGGGGATCCAAGAATAGGGACGCGCGGCGGGGGCTAAAGAACCTCTTCTGGTAGGCAAAAAGCCTCGAGCACCCGGGATTCCCAGGTGGTCTCCCATCCAAGATACTAACCAGGCCCGACCCTGCTTAGATTCCGAGATCAGACGAGATCGGGCTCCTTCAGGCTGATACGGGCCGGAGACGGAGGCGGTTGGCGTGGGGCCCCGAAGAGCCTTGCGCTTCGCCTCCCTTTCGCTCTGCCCTGCAGGTCGGGCCAACGGGCCACCTCTCATCGAGGGGCGTGCTGTTCTTGAGCCGC
>NW_011470508.1:0-537 GCF_000754665.1 Bison bison bison
CCAATGAAATGATGGGACCAGATATCATGATCTTAGTTTCTGAATGTTGAGATTTAAGTCCATTTTTTTCACTCTCCTCTTTCACTTTCATCAGGAGGCTTTTTAGTTCCTCTTCATTTTCTGCCATAAGGGTGGTGTCATCTGCATATCTGAGGTGATTGATATTTCTCCCGGCAATCTTGATTCCAGCTTGTGCTTCTTCTAACCCAGTGCTTCTCATGATGTACTCTGCATATAAGTTAAATAAGCAGGGTGACAATATACAGCCTTGACGTACTCCTTTTCCTATTTGGAACCTGTCTGTTGTTCCATGTCCAGTTCTAACTGTTGCTTCCTGACTTGCATATAGGTTTCTCAAGAGGCAGATCAGGTGGTCTGGTATTCCCATCTCTTTCAGAATTTTCCACAGTTTATTGCAATCCATACAGTCAAAGGCTTTGGCATAGTCAAGAAAGCAGAAATAGATGTTTTCTGGAACTCTCTTGCTTTTCCCATGATCCAACGGATGTTGGCAATTTGATCTCTGGTTCCTCTGCC
>NW_011470509.1:0-735 GCF_000754665.1 Bison bison bison
ACAATGCATCTTGATTAGGCTTTGGTCTTCCTCTGAGAAAGGTCTTGTTCTAAGGACACAGCCAGGTGGTGTCTATAGGCTCCTAATTCTTTTCTCCTCCCTCTGCCCAGAAAATTACCCACCATCACTGGAAGCCTCATGTTGCGTGACAATTGCTGAATTGGCTTTCATATCCAAAGCCATGCTTTTCTTTCTCATTTTGTTTGAGGTTTTCCACGCAGTAGGTGTAAGGTATGGTGTCGTGGAACCGTAACTACTGAGCACACAAGAAGCAGACTGGAGAGAGGAGCATAAACATACTCCTTGTAAATGGAGATTGTTAACCAGGGTGGGGGAGTGGGCGGCAATAACACTTAGCTGGTAGAGAACTGTCTTGCCCTTCTTTCCTTCTGGGAAGAGAGTCTGATCCTGAGTTATCCAGAGGGGGCTGACCCCATAGGATGACCAATGTGGATACTGCTTGGTATAGTTAAGAGAACACACTCTGGAACCAGATATTCTGGGTTCAAGTCCTGAATCTGACATATAATAATGTGACCTTGGACACTTAACCTCTCCATGTCTCAGCCATCTGGAAAATATGGATGATAATAGAATATATTTCATAGGGTTGTTACATGAGTTTTGCTTGAGACTTATCTACTGGATAGCAGTTTATATAAGAAAGATTTTTGCTTATTTTATTCCAGCAGAAGAGTGGATTGAGGGAGACGGTTTTCCTTTCTGTTGCTTATT
>NW_011470510.1:0-582 GCF_000754665.1 Bison bison bison
TGTTCCCTGCACTGAACTAGGCTGGGTTCAGCACTTTGCTTGAAGTCCCCTGCAAATACTCCTGAGCCCACATCCCTGGTCCCTGCACTGAAGCAGACTGGGTCCTGCCCTTTTTGAAACCCCTGACAAACACTCATGAGCCCACACATCAGAAACTGCACTGAACCAGCCCAGGAAGTGCACATGTTCAAGCCCCCGACCAACTGTTCTGGGCCTGCATCTGACTCAAAAGCTGGTTTCTGGTCTTATTTAAGCCCCCAGCAAGCAATCCTGAGCCCACAAATCGCTCCCTGCCCCTGAACTAAGGTGTGTGCTCCCCTTGTTCAATCCCCCAGGAAACACTACTGAGCCTATATCTCACTCTCTGCCCTGAACAAGGGTGGGTCCCTCGAAAGTTCAAGCCATGACAAATACTTCTGCGCCAACATCCTGGTCCCTGCACCAAACCAGGCTGGTTCCTGCCCATATCAACCACGACAAACACTCCTAAGACCACATCTTGATTCCTGCACTGATAGCGGCTGGGTCCTGCCCATATTCAAGCCAGACAAACACTCCTGATCCCATTTCTCTCCCCTGAAC
>NW_011470511.1:0-634 GCF_000754665.1 Bison bison bison
AGCCCTAACTCTCCTTTCTCTCTCCTTCTTTGTCCACTTGCTATCATGCTGCTGCCTTATCTGCCCCCCTTCTTCCTCTGTTTCCCTCTCTATCAGCTAATTGCTTTCTAGCTTCCCCTGTTTCTCAGAGGAGAGGGGGAACCTAGCTTCCCCAACTCCTTCCCCCACTCTAGCAAGTTTCATTTCTGCCCCTGTTGTCAGAGACAATGTGAACACCATTTGATCTATATTTTGGCTATAAAAGTATGACTACAGAAAGGAAAGATGACACTTTTGGACACAGGATGGCCATGATATTCTTTAGATTCTGGAGCAAACTGATTGAAATGAAATTGTTTTTTTCCTTTGAAACTGCAAAACCAGTGCTTTTTGCATATGCAATGAAAGACAGCTAGCTGATCTGACCTGATCTGAGCTTGTTAAAAAGCCTACCTAGAAAAAAGCTTCCAGTTAACTTTGCCTGGGCTTTCCAGATGGTGCTAGTGGTAGATAAACTGACTGCCGATGCAGGAAATGCATTGAACCCATGTTCCATCTTCCTGGGTCAGGAAGATCCCCTGGAGGAGAGCATGGCGGCCCACTCCAGTATTCTTGCCTGGAGAATCCCATGGACAGAGGAGCCTGGTGGGCTGCA
>NW_011470512.1:0-724 GCF_000754665.1 Bison bison bison
CCACACATAACAGCCACACACTCTAAATTCAACTATAATGCAAACACATTCAGTGTTCAAAACCAGAAATGCTATACGTGTTACAGCAGTGGATTAGCATAAGGAAAATGTAACTTGACTTCTGCTAAGCATCTGCTCAAACTCATGTCCATTGAGTTGGTGATGCCATCCAACCATCTCATCCTCTGTCATCCACTCTCTTCCTGCCTTCAATCTTTCCCAGCATCAGGGTCTTTTCCAATATGAAAATTCATATTAAAAAACTGGAAATAATTACCTCAAGCATTTTTTAAATGTAATAACAAAGTTGGCAAGGCTGTGTTTTATAAAATGAGCATCAATTCAATTTCAAGGTTTAAAAAGCTGTTTTAGAATCTACTGTATAAAGAAATGGAGAGAAGAATGATCTAGTTGAGATTGGCTTTGTGTTAAAAAATTGCTGAGATTAATTGATGGGTCATGGGTATTTATTATACTACTCCATCCACTTTTGTGCATGTTTGAAATTTTCCATTGTAATACATTTAAAAACAGTTTATTTTCTGTTAGAACAGAGTCTTCTCCAGCAACACAATTCGAAAGCATCAGTTCTTCAGGGCTCAGCCTTCTTTATGGTCCAATTCTCACACCCATCCGTGACTACTGTAAAACCATAGCTTTGACTATATGGATCTTTGTCAGCAAAGTGATGTCTCTACTTTTCAATATGCTGTCTATGTTTGTC
>NW_011470513.1:0-628 GCF_000754665.1 Bison bison bison
TGAATGGGTCTAAAAACAAAGGTTTAAGTATTTTGGGCCCATTTCTTTAAACTATAAGAACATAATGCCTATTAGTTTGGAACTAATTGCTTTCATCTTAATTGCCTTTGGAACTAAATTGTAGTTTAGAAGTATTATAAATAGATTAGAAAAACTTGTTTCCAAGTTTTTTAGTGTGCAGATGAAGTTTTTTTAAAAAAATAATTGACACGGACATGCTCTTTCAGCTACACAAGTGTCTTTTGAAAAAAAAAAAATTCCTCATTTTAAGTCACATTTTCTTCGAAAGAACATACATGTTAGTTTTTCTGAAGTTCTTGTTAGGCCGCACAGTATCTGTTGTTAGCTGCACAGAGGAAGCAGCAGTAGATTTGCAACTGTTGACTTTCGTTTCTGTAGGACACCAGTCATGACTGGCGACTTTCTGACGTGCAGATTGTGAGGATGTCAGTGTTGATCCATTTGTTACGTTTTAATACAGTTTAGTTTATTTTCTTGGATAAAAGAATCAGCTTAAATGGGAATTCCACATTTCTTCCTGTACCCCAGTGAATCCGTTTGTGCACATCCCACTCTGGAAATAGTTGGTTTAGATAGTATATGCAGAAACCCAACTGGTTACAGGACA
>NW_011470514.1:0-625 GCF_000754665.1 Bison bison bison
GAATTTATCTAATGAGCTCATTCTTGGTCATGAATTTTACAATGATCCAAAGAATCCTTGATGTCTATGAAGTAAAGCTTCAACTCTGCAGGCTTAAAATATGGATCCCATTTACAAGTCTTACATCAGAATATTCACAGTTGATCCCTACCTGTGCCGTCTATTGCAGCACACATCAATGCAAGTTACCTTTATTCATAATAGACTAATCTCTAACCCTCAAACCAAAGTAGTATATATCTACATCCTTCTTATCCTACCTGGTGATATAGTGTTTAATAGCCCAAGCTTTGGAATAAAATACATATTTTGCTAATGACCAGCTATAAAGCCCTGGATAAATTACTTAACCTTTGTGGGCCTCTATTTCTTAATCTGTAAGATGGTCATTTTTAGATATGTTAGTTCACTAGATTGTTATGAAGAATGGAGTATAAGTCCTAAATACAGTATCTTACTCATAGTACATTTCTTATTCATAGATAATTGCTTGTGTTACCCAGAATGCACCTCGTCTTACACCTGAATTCTGAAACTCCAGCCATCCTTAAAGTTAGAGCTAAGTTGTAACCTTTCCTGTAGAGCATTTCCTTGACCTTAAACTTCTCCCAGCCCTGCCCACATG
>NW_011470515.1:0-731 GCF_000754665.1 Bison bison bison
AGCGGTGACCCACGTGGGGCAAATGTCAACACATGAGAATCCCCCTACTGACCCTGGTGTTGCTTCTTTCTGCTTTCAGTTCAGCAATTTCCTCTTCTAAGAAGCTGCTCCCTGCATATTTTGAGTTCTACACTAGGAGTTGGAAACTCCTAGAAAACAGTTAAAGGAGAAACTAAATGCAAAATATAAATTAAAAAGAGAGAGAGACTGTGAAGACTGACCCTGTCAAGTCTCTCCAGGCTTCACACAAAGGATCTCCTTGCCCTTCCAGAGAAGAGGGGGTCCACTGACCCCAAGACCACATACGACCACCACAACTCAGACTGGCCTTTGGCCTCCACCTCGACCTGGCAGGCACGTGGCAGGGGAGAACCCAGAATCCAAGCCTGCCTTCTCAAGTCCCAGGGACGTCTGAGAAGCTTTCCAAAACATAAACCTAACAACAAAGTGGATAAAGAGATTCTTAAATGACACACAGACCAATGACCTAGAGCCACTGGGGAGAGTGAAGAATAAAGGGAAGGTCTACAAGGCCACCAAGATTTGGAGTGTTCCTCTGGGACAAAGGTGGATGGCACCCCAAGGCCATCTGTTAGCCTGACTCCACTGAAGCCACCCAGTCATTCAATCAAGTGGTTAAAATGTTAAATTTATGTTATATGTATTTTACCACAATTTACATGCATGCAGGGCCGTCCACGTGGTGAACTTGCTCAAGCTGAACCACACGG
>NW_011470516.1:0-766 GCF_000754665.1 Bison bison bison
CGAGAGGGGAGAAGGATTCCAAGTCAGTGGAGCAGCACGGGGGAGACAGGCCCAGAAGATGCGAGCGGATGCTGGGGGCACGGCACACCTGGACCCGTGAGCGCGCAGGGAGCCGAGAGGGATGGCCGACCATCGCCTGCAGGTCCGCGTGGGCCGATCTCCAGGGCCCGGACTGTGAGGGACTTCGTGAGAACGGTCACGCTCACGGTGCCCACGGGTCACGTCTCCACGGTGCTCTCAGCACTGTACGGAGAGCTCCCCGCGCTGCCCATGGCACAGTGAGCTAGGGTGTCTTGATGTGTATCGACAGAAGATTCAGGGAGCTTCCCGAGTGACGGGACTAGGTATTGGCCGCTCGCGTCCGATCTCAGGCAGGCCGTCTCGCTCGACGATCATTGGACGTATGTGATGTCTGTGGGGGCGTGCTGTGTGTGTCTTCGTGGCCGTGCAAGCTGTTCTCTCTCTGTGGAGAGAGGGGGTCGCTCTACGGTCGTGTGTCTGGGCTTCTCGTGGCTGTGGTTCCTCTTGGGGGGCAGGGGGCGCCGGGGCACGTGGGCTTCAGTGGCTGCTGGGTGTGGGCTCAACACTCGCAGCGGCCAGGATCTAGAGCACAGACTCCATCACCGAGGCGTATGGGTAGCGTGTGGGCTCGTTCCCGGACCGGGGGGGGCGAAACCCACGTCTCCTGCATGGGCACGGGATCGTTGACCACGGGGCCCCCGGGAAGCCCCAGTCCCGACTCAAGACGGATCTCTCGACGTCACCG
>NW_011470517.1:0-776 GCF_000754665.1 Bison bison bison
AAGCGATTCCTTGGCACGTTTTTCCTACTGCTTTTTCTTCCTGTCCTTCAGCTCTCTCCTGGGACTCAAGGATGGCCAAAACTAATGAAACTCAGGCTCTAATGTCTCATTGCAAAAATTCATTGAGAGACAAAATGATAAGAGGTGGATTTGTTAGGATCCAGAGAGAAGCCACTGTTGAGGGTGTGAACCATTGCTGAGAGCAAGGGCTGGGGCATGTAATTAGGCCTGGCTACGTTTTGTGAGGGGGTGGAATTCATATGCTAATGAGTGGGAGGATCATCCCAGCCTTTGGGGAACTACCCACTCCTCCCTCTATTGACCGTGCCTTGGAGCTGTCCTGCCACCTCTGGGTGTGTCTGTTGGCTTATAGATTGGGATTAAGGTTTACTTGAATTTGACTTGTCATCTTTTGGACCTAATTGATTTTAATTGGTTTACATTATACCCTTGTGTTTTGTCATTCTTTCAAAGGTTGTGCTCTGCCCCCATCTCTCCTGTTTCATGCTCTTTTCCTGAGCCCCATCCAGACCCACAAGGTTGCCTCTACAATCTTCTGGAGAGACAACCAGAAATTAGCTGGCCTTGGGAGGAAGTACTCTATAATATCCGACCCCCTAATCCTACGCAATACTGGTCACACTGGAGATCTTGGGGATGCCCAGCTCCAGTCTGGGGGTCCCAGGAGGTCATCACGCCTTGACCTGCCTAGGGATCTGGTCCTCGAAAGGTTGTCATGCGTCAACCTGCTCGGGGATCCTCTAGTCCCAGGGGTC
>NW_011470518.1:0-546 GCF_000754665.1 Bison bison bison
ATTCCCCTTCACTTCTTGATACTTCTCACCAGTGTCAAGTGACATCAGTGACCTATGGATGATTTTCTTTTCCCTAAAGACCTGAACTTCAGAAGGAATCTACCCTCCTTTGTGACCTTATCACGAAAATTTTGAGGAGGTAAAGAATCAGAACAGGATCAGAAGATAAAAAAGGACTTCATTTCCTTGCTTTGATTGCACCTCTAAGCATTCTTTTGGTATACAGATCCTTTAAAAGAAAAAGAAAAAAAGAAGGCACTCTAACTAATAGGGAGGTTTCTGAGAAATCACCTCTCCTTGCCTGTGACTAGAAGACAAAGCAAGGACCCTGGAGTCATGTATTCTTGAGTTCAAATCCCTACCCTGTTCCTTTATGAACTGATTCCATTCTTTCAGGCTTATTTTCCTATATACAAAATAGAATTCATAAAGCTCTTCTGGGCTCACAGGTTTGTTATGAAAATCAAGTGAGAAACGCAGGGGAAAGTGCTTTTGGAACTGTAGAGCACCAGGCACACAGGAAGACTGGCTACTGTTTCGCAGAAA
>NW_011470519.1:0-652 GCF_000754665.1 Bison bison bison
AAGAGCCACACACCTCCAGAAGGAACCACAAGACTTGCCTGAAATGGTCAAGGTATAAGTATTGGACTCAACGTTGGAAGGTCTCCACCTTTGCTATGGAAGTCAAACGATCTTTCTTTGAAATGAAAATGGAGCCTACTGAACGTTCACATTCTTCTAGAGCATTTGAAAAGCCCTAACTTGTAGAAATCTGCTGTACGAGTTCCTTGAAAGCAAGACCCTCTATGTATAGATATGTCTTCATGCCTTAGATTGTGCCTCGAATATAGTGTACCCATCAACCCAGGAAAGGAAAGAATTGAATCGCCAAATATACAAAGAGATCAAAAGTGCCGAGCCAAGTGACCCCTTGAGGCTTCCAAGAGCTTTTCTGTCTTTCACACACTAAGTAAATACTGAGCACCTACGATGAGCTAGGAGGCATGTAATAAGTTTCAGGGAATAGAAGGCGGAGAGAAGAAGACACAGAGTTCCTGCTTTCACTGAGACGACTCTAATGATACATCACAGGCAGATCCTTTGAGAACCTATAGAGGGGCCTCTTCCCTCACCACAAAACCTGGGAGTCAGGGAAGGCTTTCCAGAGGCACCATTTCGTTGAGGTCCATAGGTTGAACCTAGGTAAACCAGGGTTGAGATGCAGGAAGAATTT
>NW_011470520.1:0-528 GCF_000754665.1 Bison bison bison
GTACCCATCAACCCAGGAAAGGAAAGAATTGACTCGCCAAATATACAAAGAGATCAAAAGTGCCGAGCCAAGTGACCCCTTGAGGCTTCCAAGAGCTTTTCTGTCTTTCACACACTAAGTAAATACTGAGCACCTACGATGAGCTAGGAGGCATGTAAGAAGTTTCAGGGAATAGAAGGCGGAGAGAAGAAGACACAGAGTTCCTGCTTTCACTGAGACGACTCTAATGATACATCACAGGCAGATCCTTTGAGAACCTATAGAGGGGCCTCTTCCCTCACCACAAAAACCTGGGTAGTCAGGGAAGGCTTTCCAGAGGCACCATTTCGTTGAGGTCCATAGGTTGAACCTAGGTAAACCAGGGTTGAGATGCAGGAAGAATTTCAGGCAGGGAAAAATAGCATCTTGGAAGGCTATGTGACCAGGGAAACTTAGGACATTCAAGAAACGAAAAAATGCCCTATGGGATGGAAGCCAAAGAGTGCAGAGGGCATTCCAGGCAAAAGACATCAGAGAAGAACGTGAGGA
>NW_011470521.1:0-710 GCF_000754665.1 Bison bison bison
GCAGTGTCCCTCCCTCCGCACAGCCCGACTGAACAAGTGAGCCTAAAAAAGTGTCCACCACCATCCCCTTTGTGTCAGGGCGGAAACTAGACACTGAAGAGACCAGCAAACAGAAGAAGCTATAACAGAGGGAACCTCCTTGGAAGCTACAGGCAATAGATTAAACCCTGTGGTTAATACCGACTACATAGGAAGGGGCCTATAGATCTTGAGAAATATAAGTCGGACCAAGGAACTAGCCGAAAATGAACTGACCCCACAATACTCACAACAAAACCAGAGAAAGTCCTAGATATATTTTTACGATCATTCTTTCTTTTCTTTAATTAAAAAAAATTTAAGTCCTCTATTATTCCTTTAATTTTCACTTTTATAACCAATTATTACTTTGCAAAAAAAAAAGACCCTATTTTTTTAAAGCAAACTTCATATATATATATTTTTTATAATTTTTGTGACCTTGTTGTTTTGTTTTGTTTTTTTTCCTTCTTTTCTTTAACATTGTATTTTTGAAGTTCCAATCTCTACTCTAGATTTTTAATTTAGCTTTTGGTATTTGTTATCAATTTTGTACCTATATATTTTTTTATAATTTTTGTGACCTTTTTTCTTTTTTTCTCTCTTTCTCTTCTTCTTTTATATAACATTGTATATCTGAAATTCCAAACTCTACTCTAGATTTTTAATTTATAGCTTTTTGGTATTTGTTA
>NW_011470522.1:0-709 GCF_000754665.1 Bison bison bison
AAGAGCATTCTGCAGTTCAATCAAGATGTAATAAAGGGATAGAAAAGCTAATAAGTTATAGATTCAAACTGCTTTTAAGAAATGGGAATGACAGCACACAGAAACTGACTGGAGGGTGTGAAGAAAGGCCATAAAGAAACCCCTTGTTTCTTAGAGAACCATAGAATTCGAACATGTTGAACATGATCTTATGATTTGGAAACTGGAGTGATGATTTCAACTCAGGTGTGCCAAATTCCATAGCAGCATGTTTTCAGTACTTCTTGCATTTTAGCACGTAAGTATGAAACCTTCTTGCCTGGAATATCCCATGGATGGAGGAGCCTGGAAGGCTGCAGTCCATGGGGTCTCTGAGAGTCGGACACGACTGAGTGACTTCACTTTCACTTTTCACTTTCACGCATTGGAGAAGGAAATGGCAACCCATTCCAGTGTTCTTGCCTGGAGAATCCCAGGGATGGCGGAGCCTGGTGGGCTGCTGTCTATGGGGTCACACAGAGTTGGACACGACTGAAGCGACTTAGCAGCAGCATGAAAGCTTTGGTCTCTTAAAATCTCTTTGATACTACATCCTCCTTCTGTTTTGGGCTATCCATCAGTTAATTCTCTAAATTAAAATGCTTCTTCTCCTTAAGAGTTCTTGAATTTTCTGTCACTTCTCTATCCCAATGGCCAGTATCTTCGTGTAATTGATTATTATTTTTTATGT
>NW_011470523.1:0-527 GCF_000754665.1 Bison bison bison
AAGGGGAACACCCTGGGTTGGTAGCTGCCCAATATGCTACAGGAGATCAGTGGAGAAATAACTCCAGAAAGAATGAAGGGATGGAACCAAAGCAAAAACAATACCCAGTTGTGGATGTGACTGGTGATAGAAGCAACGTCTCATGCTGTAAAGAGCAATATTGCATAGGAACCGGAATGTTAGGTCCATGAATCAAGGTAAATTAGAAGTGCTCAAACAGGAGATGGCAAGAGTGAACATTGACATTCTAGGAATCAGCAAACTAAAATGGACTGGAATGGGTGAATTTAACTCAGAAGACCATTATATCTACTACTTTGGGCAGGAATCCCTTAGAAGAAATGGAGTAGCCATCATGGTCAACAAAAGAATCCAAAATGTAGTACTTGGATGCAATCTCAAAAATGACAGAATGATCTCTGTTCGTTTCCAAGGCAAACCATTCAATATCACAGTAATCCAAGTCTATGCCCTAACCAGTAACGCTGAAGAAGCTGAAGTTGAACGGTTCTATGAAGACCTACAAG
>NW_011470524.1:0-584 GCF_000754665.1 Bison bison bison
AGGGCAGGTACGGAAAAGCCCCCACCCCAGGAAGGACAGCGGGAAATGACCGACACGCGGGGCTCAGGGCGTTCACACAGAGCACTCAGTCTACACAGCATCCACCCGCAGCTCCATCCACAGCCCCTGGGGAACAGACCAGCAGCGGAGACAGACCAGGGGAAAGGGTGGCTCTGTGCCTCGGGGAAGACAGGTCCAAGCTCTCACAGCTTCGATCTTGTGCGGTTTCCCCCAAACATGTATTTTTTTTTTTTGCATTAAAGGTAATTAGTGGACCTTCAGGGAAAGACACTGGCTTCCCCCTACCCTCAAAGAAAACTTGGGGATCCAGCTGACAAGAATCTTGCGGGGCGAGGCTGCTGAAATACAAACACTGCATGCCAGGCTGAGGCTGCGGCCCGCCAGTAGGAACCTCAAACACAGCGCCGGCGGGCCCGGGAGGCCAGCCCTACCTCTGCCGGGCTGGGTGTCACTTCACTACCCGCATTGGCTTTCCTCACCGTGAAAGGAGCCTGAACTGTGACTCTGTAACCTGAGGTCTGTGCCACACCATCCAGCAGGGACTTACAGAGGCAAGTGGAGCC
>NW_011470525.1:0-601 GCF_000754665.1 Bison bison bison
ATCAAATATATTTCAAGACTGAAAAATTTCAAGAGATGGAAATTAAAACTTCAGGGAAGACTTTCCACTGTATTCTGCCATTGGGAGTTGCTGCTACTGCTAAGTCGCTTCTGTCCTGTCCGACTCTGTGCGACCCCAGAGACGGCAGCCCACCAGGCTCCGCCGTCCCTGGGATTCTCCAGGCAAGAACACTGGAGTGGTTTGCCATTTCCTTCTCCAACGCTTGAAAGTGAAAAGTGAAAGTGAAGTCGCTCAGTCATGTCCGACTCCTAGCGACCCCATGGACTGCAGCCTACCAGGCTTCTCTGTCCATGGGATTTGCCAGGCAAGAGTACTGGAGTGGGTTGCCATATTCTGTCATTGGGAGTTACTGAAACATAAAAACAAATGAATGGGACATATCTTAAAATGAGGAATGTTCCTAGAAAATAACTGGGAAGCTTTCATTCAGATTTGCCTTAAGAAGGAAATAATAAGAGCTAATATTCATTGAACACATATTGTATTCCTGGCACTGTGGCAGGCACATCCATTTATAGATGAGAAAGCAACAACCCAGAGAGCTTAAGTCACTTGCCAAGGTCACACAGGTAGGAGAGAG
>NW_011470526.1:0-621 GCF_000754665.1 Bison bison bison
TTCATATTGTCCATGGGGTTTATCAGACAATAAAACTGGAGTGAATTGCCATTTCCTTCTCCATGGGCAACATTTTTTTCAGAACTCCTCACTACGACCCATCAGTCTTGGATGGCCCTGCACAGCATGGCTGATAGCTTCACTGAATTATGGAAGCACCTTAAGCATGACAAGGCTATGATCCGTGAGGGGAACATTGAATTTACTTTTTTTTTTTCAACTACAATTTTATTTTATTTTTAAACTATACAAAATTGTATTAGCAATACATAGTACAATTATGTACAATGACCAAGTGTACTCCAAGGAATGAAATGGTATATAATTATTTTTTTAAAAAATAGTAAATTCACTTTTAAAAGTGTACATAATTGTACTATGTATTGCTAAATTTCACTTGCTGATTCTGTCAAAGATTTTGCATTTATATTCATGAGGAATGAGGATCTCTATTGTTGTTTGTTTATACTTGTCTCATTTTGCTATCAGGTAATACTGTCTTCATAAGATGAACTGGGAGTATTGCCTCCTTTTATATTTTTCTCGGAAGGATTGTATAGAACTCTTTATTTAATAATTGGAAGAATTTGTCCATTAAACTCTCTGTGCTTAGAAACTTCT
>NW_011470527.1:0-589 GCF_000754665.1 Bison bison bison
ACAGAGGAGCTGGGCAGGGTACAGTCCATAGGGTCACAAGAGTCAGACACGACTTAGTGACAAAGCATCAACCATGCATAATGAATTGGGAAGGTCCTAATCTGATGTGATTGATTTCTTTTTTTTTAAATGGTCTGCGGCCACCGTTCCTGGGCAACTGAGAAGCCTGCGAAGAGGGCGCTGGACTTGGCTTCTCTGAACGCGCAGGGACAAACGGGTCAACAGCCCCAGCTGCAAGCCACCATTGTCAAAGCGGCAGAAGCACCTGATTTTCTTATAAAGAGAGAAGAGGGACTTTCATGGCAGTCTAACGGTTATGACTTCACCTTCCCGGGCTTCTCTGGTGGCTCAGTGGTAAAGAATCCACCTGCCAACACAGGAGACAGGAAGATCCTGATCCAGGAAAATCCCAGGTGCCACAGAGCAGACTAAGCCCACAGACCACAACTACGGAAGCTCACACACCCTAGAGCCTATACTCCGCAACAAGACAGCAGCCCTACTCACTTCAATTAGAGAAAAGCCCACGCAGCAACAAAGACCCAGCATAGCCAAAAACAAATTAATTTAATTTAAAAGAAAAAAGACT
>NW_011470528.1:0-787 GCF_000754665.1 Bison bison bison
AACAGCAGGCAGGCCTGGGTCAGGCACTTCAGAGCCCTTAGTGTGCCTGCCGCTTGAAGACTCCTGTAAAAGGAGAGGGGAGTCTTGGAACAGACCAGGCTATCAGAGTGTCTGTCTCCAGTAAGACAATTTCCATGAACCATGAGGCGCATGTTGTTTCAAACAAAACAGAGCCCATCCCCTCCTTTGGCCACTGCCCTCCCAGCAGGATTATGAGGTGGGTTCCTCAGCCTGCCTTCCCTGCTACTTTCACTTTCTGACTGACAGGAACCTAAGTGCTGCCTCTGAAGTGCCTTCCCATGTTTCAGGGAGTCGTCAAATGATGCGGCACCCAGTTGCTCCCGGGAGCCTCTCCTTTCTTTCTGCTCGAGTTGCATGGCCCCTCAGTCACACAGTTTGTGCCTCTGTCTCAGACTCAGGATCATCTCTCACAGTTGGAGGGAACTCTTGGGACATTTGGCCATTTTGTGCCTCAGACACACAGAGATCACTGGGACAGAGGGGACATGTTTCTGTCAGCCAGTGACTCTCAGTGCCCCATTCTATGGCATTTAGGCTAAGAATGGGTTCTGGCATGCCTTGGAAGTCTTCCTCAGACTCACTCCTTGGCTGGGTTCTTCGGCACTGGAAAAAATTTGACCCTGAAAATCTCAAAAAGAAAAGGTTCATTTCCTTTTGTGAGTTGGCCTGGTCCCAGTATAAACTGGGGGGCCAGGAGAAATGACCTCTTCATGGCACACTGAGTTATAACACAATCCTCCAACTCAATCTCTTTCGCTGAAAGCAG
>NW_011470529.1:0-553 GCF_000754665.1 Bison bison bison
GTTTAAAAAAAGCAAAATTGCTTTCAAATGAATGCTTTTGTGGCAAAGTGGACTGTTAAATTGTCTTCTGAGTCTTGTAGTTTGACCATTAATCATTTAAATATAGAACAAATACATTGAAGATGCTTGTTTCTAGCTGTAGCTTGTCAAAAATGTCAGTTATATATTCAGCAAAAAAAAAAAATGAAGGTTACACCACATTATTTTGGCTCTGGGAAGGACTTAGACTGCTCACTAGAAAATCTACTTTAAATCATTTCTGTTGCAAGTTCTAGCACTTTACTTGTAGTGTCCACCCCACACTACCATGGTCTTGGGAAAGGCCTGCGGTACTGGCCAAAGTACTTCTCCTAGCAAGCTGCATTTTTCCGTCTGTCATCCTACTTAGTGTTACTTTTTTGACCTGTAAAATACAGAAACATTCCTTTTATTATAACTATAAAATACAGAAATATTCCTAATTCAAGCAAAATAAACAGGAATCATCAAATGGATTCAGCAAAGTATGCACATGTTTAGATACAAGACCATAAAATAACTCAGATTTTAACAT
>NW_011470530.1:0-1267 GCF_000754665.1 Bison bison bison
ATGCTGCAGTTTATTTCTGGCATTGTAAGAAAGGTTTCACTGTGGTAAAGAATAAATATTTGAATACTAGCCTTGGTACTCAGTAGCCATGGAATATGTCGCAATGTGCCAACACAGACTGATCTGAAGTTGGTTCTTAAAGACAGTTCTTTATTTGCACATGAGGATATCTTAAACAATTTTTCTCTTCTTGATTGCTTAGAGATTTTGACATAAAAAAGTGAATCTATTTTTTAATCAACCAACCTTTGAGTGTGAATTGTTAATGTGGACTTGAAGCATTAACAAATTTTAAGTTGAAGAGAAATCTATATCTACAACCTTACTGAAGTAAAAAAATGTTTCTTCATCTTACTAAAATCTAAGATGATTTCTAAGAAAAGTTGTATGGCTCTTAACACTAACCTGATGCACTCTTGTCAACATATTGAATGTTGGACTATTGGCACTAAAGACCAAATAAGAAATTAATGTCCTACTAAAAGACTAAACATTAAGTGCCCCTTGGGACATTGAGAATAATTTTGGTTCAATTCAAGTAATGTAAAGCCTGGGAAACCCAACTAAAAGAAGAAAAAACCAAATTCAGAAATGATACTATATCTTTTTTCTCTTGTGTAATAAAAGAACACCCAATATGGTTTCAGAAGGCCTGTCTGAGTTTGAATTCCATCTCCATCACATACTACTTGTGAGCCTTTAGGCAAGTAACTTTACTTTTCTGAACATCAGTTTCCTCTTGTAAAATAAGGGTTTAAAAAAATCTCTAACAGAATTATTGACAAGATCAACGTGCTTTCCATATTGGAAAGCTCTGTACCAACAGTTCTCAAGTGAAGGGAATTTTGCCCTGAGAAGACAACTGGCAATATCTAGAGACATTTTTAGTTGTCACAACTGGGAGAGGGTAAACTACTGAACTATTGGGTAGAGACCAGGGATGCTGCAAAACATCCCATTATGCACAGATCAGTCCATCACAACAAAGAATTATCCAATCTAAAACATCAATATTCCTGAGGCTGAGAAACGTTGCTCTATATTATTACTCACTTTTATGCAATGAGCTACCAGTGCCTTTGACTTCATTCAGTCAATGGTTCAGGGTCTTACTAAGAAGTTTCTTCTTCAACCAAGCCCCAAGTAATATAATCACTGTAACTGCCTCTTTAAATACATGGTTTTACTTGAAAAGATGCTCAACATCACTAATTTTATTAGAGAAATGCAAATCAAAACTATAAGAAGATATCACCTCACACCAGTC
>NW_011470531.1:0-855 GCF_000754665.1 Bison bison bison
AAACCATACCCCCACCACTGTGGTGACACGCGTTCTGGTTTCGTTTCAGATGAATTGCAGGAAGAAGGGATATGGATACAGCCATTGTGGCACAGTGTTCCTGTGGGCTACTTACACACATCCTTATGTTGTCAAAGGCACCTCCTATGCTGTCTGGACTAACTCTAGAGGCACTTTAGCCTTCTCTACCAACTTGATAATTAGTCACACCTGAAAAGTACTGGGTCTGGGAGACAGCTTTGTTAGATAGCAACTGTGACCTTTATAGGTCTACACTCCATTTAATATAATTAATAAGAAGCTTGGAGAAATCTAGGGATCTTGTCAGAAAGGGATGGAAGATGATTAGATGCCAGGGAAGGAAGGAGGGTTGACATCAATCAATCAGGAGCCTAAATGAATGACAGGGGTGGGTTCCCTTTAACTTTCTCATTGTCAGATATTGAAATAAATGACTGTGCCACTGTTGGCGTCACCAAAACACATCTTCTGTTACCTCTGGCAATTCACCTCTCCACCGTGTTCCATTTATCATAGTCTGTCTCCATCAGGGATCTCTTGTTCCTGTGGCAGGTTTATTGCCTGTGTGTGTGTGTGTGTGTGAGCGTGTGTGTGTGGATGGTGTGATGTGTCCACACATGCCTTCACATGTGTGTGCATGGTTATTGCTTTTTTTTTTTAATGACAAGATCCACAATAGGGACAAAACGTGAATGCTTCCAATTTCTCTCTTGAAAGTCTCAATTTAACGTGAACTGAATAGATGAAGAGGGCAAGAATGCAATCAACAGTGACAGTGATGCTGTTCTCAAGGGAGGGGAACATGGGGAAGACAAAAATCAACCCTAGTGCTGT
>NW_011470532.1:0-859 GCF_000754665.1 Bison bison bison
GTTCTGAATATGTTAGTCGTGGTAAATTGAGGAAAAAACTCTTCGAAAGTGTTTTTTTGATGAAATACCACTCCTTTGTGCAGTGGTGAACAAACACCTTTTCTAACATTAGAGACTAAAATAAGATCTCATCATTAGGAGAAAACTGGGCTTCCATAACTGCCACCAACTCCTTGTAAATGCTTTTGGGCCTGGCATATGGGACTGAAATCGTAAGACTGCATCTATATCACATGGATTTCTGCACAATCAGTTGCCTTCATTGTGAAGGTGGACCAAAAAAAAAAAAAAATAATAATCAGGTAACCAGTGTTACAATCCAAAAATAATAATAATAATCAGGTAACCAGTGTTACAATCCTTATAGAAGGTCTTGGGCAGAAATAGCTGAATTCTTTCAATGTTCAATAAGCCTTTATTGTACTCTGCATACATGCCTACCTGCATCGCTGCAGTATATCCTACTTCTTGGACATGTTTTGGTAGATTAATCAGTTGACAGGTGAAATATTTTCCCCTAGGTCAAACAGTGTAAATGCAAGTCAAGATGCCAGCTTAGGATGTCTGGCCTTCTAGTAGCTCAATTCATTCAATTGTGCTGCTCCTGAGTTTGTTGATGGATGATTCCATTGTATAGCTAGCCTTGTATGTTTTGCAGTTAAACTACTAAAATACTTTAACTAGTCTGAACTCATAGTAATTCACAATAAGAATGGCATAAGCATTATCATTCACTTATAGCCTATAGAATGTAGAATAGATTTGGTTCAATAAAAGAGATCACGGTGAACTAGAACAGGAATAGAAAATTCATTTTTCCTTGGTTCTGAGATCTGAATTCAATCTTTATTAGGAATGG
>NW_011470533.1:0-531 GCF_000754665.1 Bison bison bison
TGATCTACATGGAGTTCTGTACTCTTTGACTTCCCTGGTGGCTCAGATGGTAAAGTATCTGCCTATAATACGGGAGACCCGGGTTCAATCCCTGAGTCGGGAAGATCTCCTAGAGAAGGAAATGGCAACCCATTCCAGTATTCTTGCCTGGAAAATCCCATGAACAGAGAATCCTGATAGACTACAGTCCATGGGGTCGCAAAGAGTTGGACATGACTGAGTGACTTCACCTTCCTTCTGTACTCTTTTCATGTGTTCATTTCCCTAATAGGTCCAGCAGCTTTCACAGATTTTTTTTTAATTTATTTTTAAACTTTACATAATTGTATTAGTTTTGCCAAATATCAAAATGAATCCGCCACAGGTATACATGTGTTCCCCATCCTGAACCCTCCTCCCTCCCCACTACCATCCCTCTGGGTCATCCCAGTGCACTAGCCCCAAGCATCCAGTATCGTGCATCGAACCTGGACTGGCAACTCGATACACAGTCTATTTTACAGGATTGTTTTTGAGGATTAAGTGAGTCAA
>NW_011470534.1:0-568 GCF_000754665.1 Bison bison bison
GGAGACAGGGATCAAGGCCATTCCCATGGAAAAGAAATGCAAAAAAGCAAAATGGCTGTTTGGGGAGGCCTTACAAATAGCAGTGAAAAGAACAGAAGCAAAAAGCAAAGGAGAAAAGGAAAGATATAAGCATCTGAATGCAGAGTTCCAAAGAACAGCAAGAAGAGATAAGAAGGCCTTCCTCACCAATCAATGCAAAGAAATAGAGGAAAACAACAGAATGGGAAAGACTAGGGATCTCTTCAAGAAAATTAGAGATACCAAAGGAACATTTCATGCAAAGATGGGCTCGATAAAGGACAGAAATGGTATGGACCTAACAGAAGCAGAAGATATTAAGAAGAGGTGGCAAGAATACACAGAAGAACTGTACAAAAGATCTTCATGACCCAGATAATTACGATGGTGTGATCACTGACCTAGAGCCAGATGTCCTGGAATGTGCAGTCAAGTGGGCCTTAGAAAGCATCACTACAAACAAAGCTAGTGGAGGTGAAGGAATTCCAGTTGAGCTCTTTCAAATCCTGAAAGATGATGCTGTGAAAGTGCTGCACTCAATAGGCCAGCA
>NW_011470535.1:0-548 GCF_000754665.1 Bison bison bison
CCAAAGAGCAGGCTCAGAGGAGAAAGGGCACTAGGGCCTTCTCTGGACCTCAGAGCATTCAAGTGAGGAGAGCACTGAAGCAGGAGCCAGGAGATCTGTGCTCTTAGCTTTCCACCAACTTGCCAGGTGGTAGTAAACTTGTGGAAAGGGAAGGTCTTTGGAATCTTGCCATCTCAGTTTCAGCTATAAAGTGAAGGCAAAAATACCTGCCTTGTGGGATGATTAGGATCAAAAGGAGAGAATGAATGAACACAAACCCAGAACCAAACCTAGTACAGGTTTATCATGGAGGCTCCGCTGTGCCTTCACGCTCTCTAGCCAAAAGCAAAATGCTGCTTCTGGGTAAGGAAGGAAAGGAGGTGCTAGTGGAGGAGAGTTGGTGGGGGGCAGTACAAAGAGGGAGGAGGAGTATAGCAGAGACCCCCCCACACCCGGCCCCAGAGCTCTCTGCAGAGGAGGAGATCACTGTTGCTCTTTCTCCACCCAGTGGGCATCCCGGCTGTGCCCGGACCTGGGCAGGACACCATGCAACCAGCAGCAGGATCTCC
>NW_011470536.1:0-1058 GCF_000754665.1 Bison bison bison
AAAAAAAAAAAATCACTGCAAATAGAATAAGATGGAGAAAATTATGTTGGCCAGAAAATCTCTCAAAAAGATTCCAGTGGTTGGAAGGAACATTTGGCTGAGTTGCTTTTATGAGGATCAGAGGCACACTACCATGGCAATAGAAACTCAATTGTCTTCTAGGTGAGTGGGGTCTCATTACCTGAGGGACTTTGCTCCATGGGCTAAATAAGCTGTGGGCTAGAACTGGGTTCCCTGAGTGATAGAGGAGAGGCTTTGAGGATGTAGGTAGGGATTTTTATAAACCTATTAGGTTTGTTCATTCATTCATGTATTTGTTGCATTAATCAGTCACTCAATCTCATGCTCAGTAAGTATTTATCCAGCTCCCACTTTGTGTCATCTTCCTTTCTAGATGCTGGGGATGAAACAAAGGCCATAGCGGACAAGATTCCCATTCCTCAGGAGCATCCTGGTGGGTGTATGGGCAGATGATAAACACATAAATGAACAGGGTAATTTCAGCTTGCACTAAGGGGTAGGTTGACCAATCGCCTTTGAGGTAGCAATTCATAGCCTAGCTATTCAGAGATGAAGATGAGTCCCTGGGCCAGTCATGTCCTCTATCCTGGGAAACTGAACTTGAGACATAGGCAATGCTGGTCAGTTAGTAGCTTCAAGAAAAAAAGTTTCATCCCTCCCTTGCCTAGTCTTCCATTTGTTGTTTAGTTGATAAGTCATACCCGATACTTTTGTGACCCATGGACTGTAGCCCATGAGGCTTCTCTGTCCATGGGATTTTCCAGGCAAGAATACTGGAATGGGTTGCCATTTCCTTCTCCAGGGAATCTTCCTGACCAAGGGATTCAACCCAGGTCTCCATATTTTGGGTGGATTCTTTATCAGCTGAGCCACAAGGGAAGCCCCTACACACATATACATATATGTTAACATATTTTTTTCCTTGTGGTGTCTCAGTGGTAAAGAACCCACCTGTCATTGAGGAGACACAAGTTTGACCCCTGGGTCTGGAAGATCCCCTGGAAAAGGAAATGGCAACCCACTCCAGTATTCTTGCC
>NW_011470537.1:0-573 GCF_000754665.1 Bison bison bison
TTTCACTTTTTCACTTTCATGCATTGGAGAGGAAATGGCAACCCATTCCAGTGTCTTGCCTGGAGAAGTCCCAGGGATGGGGGAGCCTGCTGGGCTGCCGTCTATGGGGTCACACAGAGTTGGACACGACTGAAGCGACTTAGCAGCAGCAGCAGCAGCAGCAGCAGCTGAACTCTGCATTTATGGTATATCTTCTTCTCTCATCTTATTCACAGAAGAAATAGGCAACAGAGGAGCATCATACTGTTTATAGGTTAAAGTTCTTAGATTCATGGGCTTCCTGGAAACATCATTTGAATGGGTGGGATTCATCATGGCCAGAGTCAAGCCACACAGCAGAATGAAATGGATCACCCGATGTTGCAGATTAAATTCTGGTGCTGGGAAAAAGTGCACTGATCTGAGAAGTAAATCTGAAGTGGAAACTGTGATATGCATGTGAACTTTCACCTTCTCATGATTTCATTTGTTCTTATTTTCTTCTCTTCCTCCTATCCCCACTTCAGTCTTGTTTGAGTTCAAGTTCTGTAGAGCTCAACAGAAAGTAGTTTCTTATGTCATCAATGATTTTTT
>NW_011470538.1:0-704 GCF_000754665.1 Bison bison bison
CTTAAAGTAGCTCGTGTAACTATGCTCAATTAGAACATGTTTTAGACAACATGACAATTAGAATAACAATGTTTAATGATGGCTCCCGGTATTTCTTATCTCCATAAATTTCCTCAATCGTTCAGAACCAGATCCACTCTGATTCTGTTGGAACAAGAAGATGGTAGCCTATCCCAGGTAATAACACATATATTAGATTATCAGATTGATAAATTTTAAGTTTGCTACTGCTAAATCGCTTCAGTCGTGTCCGACCCTGTGCGACCCCGTAGACAGCAGCCTACCCCATAGACAGCAGGCTCCTCTGTCCCTGGGATTCTCCAGGCAAGAACACTGGAGTGGGCTGCCATTTCCTTCTCCATTTTAAGTTTACATGACATCAGTTAATTGAGAGAATTTAATATCTCCTTGCTTTTAAAGGCGCAATTAATTTAAAAGGAAATCTCATTCAAGGAAACTAATTTGGGGACAAAACTTGATGATGGTATTTAAAGACTCTTAAAACTATTCGTACCAGTTGACCCAAAATTTCCCTCCCAGTAAAACCTTTATGCGCTAAGATATTTCTTATAGTATTACCTTTAATACTATAGTTTAAATTCAGCCTACCAGCCAAAAGCATAGAAATGACTATAGTATAACATAAAGAACACCACTGGCTCCCCACAACTCATAAGCGCCCAGGTTTTACTTACAAGAGTCCT
>NW_011470539.1:0-627 GCF_000754665.1 Bison bison bison
AAAACCTAGGCCTGAAAAACAGACTGCAGCCCACCTCATGCAGCCCCTTTTGTTCTCCACATGAGAAAGCAAGGCTGTAGAGTGGGACAATAACCAGCCCACGTTCACAGCTGGATCAGAACTTAGGTTTCCTATTTGGGGACCAATTATCTTTCCAGCGATTCAGGCTGCCTTCCAAAACAAAGAACAGAGTCCCTTCTTTGTCAGATTAGATGCAATGACAAATGTTCATAAAACATTTTTATTTACTTATTTATTTTTGGCTGTGCCGGGTCTTTGTTGCTGCACGTGGGTTTTCCCTAGTTGGAGCAAGGGAGGGGGGCTACTCTCTGGTTGCGGTGTGTGGGCTTTGCATTGCAGTGGCTTCTCTTGTTGCTGGGCGCAGGCTCTAGTATGCACAGCCTTCAGCAGTTGTGGCTTGCAGGTTTCATGCCCCACAGCATGTGGAATCTTTCCAGACCAGGGACCAAAACCATGTCCCCTGCATTGTCAAGATGATTATTAACCTCTGAAGCACCAGGGAAGTCCATATTTACTTTTACACCTTAGCTCGATTTGACTTGTAAAGATTTAAAGGTAAAACAGATGTAGTTATGATTCCTCCCTCTCAAGATTCAGATTAAGTTT
>NW_011470540.1:0-1058 GCF_000754665.1 Bison bison bison
CCATCTGCTTCTCCAGGGGATATTCCTAATCCAGAGATCGAACCTTCATTTCTTGCATTGGCAGGCAGGTTCTTTACCATTGAGCCACCTGGGAAACCCCGATGGAACTTTAGGCATCAGGCTAACAGGGCATGCCTAGGGCAAAGGGAGCTCTCTCTTTACCTCCCAGAGAGACAATGGCCTCCTTTTAGCTTGTATGCATTCAGCCATTTAATGCTATTGGTAGAACTCAAGATGAAATCACAACCTGGAAATAGTTTAAAGAGCAAAACCAGGCATGGCCCCTGACCTTGAAGAAGGCAATTGGTAATTAGAAGGCTGAGAGGCCATCTTAGACCATATAAGGCCTCCTGGGCCCTGGGAAGGATTTGGGTCTGTAGCTTAAAAATAATGGGGAGTTTAAAAAGGGATTTTTGGTGGGGGTGAGTGATACAATCAGTTTTGCTGTTTTAAAAAATTTAATTAAAAAAATTTTTTACTCATTTATTTGGCTTTGCCAGGTCTTCCTTGAGGCACCTGGGGTCTTTTTTGGTTGTGGCATGCAAGCTCTTAGTGGTGGCGTGTGGGATCTAGTTCCCTGACCAGGGATCGAACCTGGGACCCCTGCCCCGGCAGCCTGGAATCTCAGCCACTGGACCATCAGGGAAGTCCCAGTGTTTGTTTTTAAGTGAATGGATTGGAGCCGGTCAGGAAGGGAAGCCTGGAGAATATTGCAGTGGTCCCAGCAAGGAGGAAGGCAGCTGGGAATGAGGTGGTAAAAATGGAAAGAGTAGGAAGATGTGAGGGAGGTTTGTTGTTTTCTTCAGTCACCTGGTTGTGTCCAACTCTCTGCAGCCCCATGGACTGCAGCGCGCCAGGCCTCCCTGTCCCTCACCACCTCCCAGAGTTTGCTCACGTTCATGCTCACTGCATTGGTGATGCTGTCCAGCCATCTCATCCTCTGATGCCCTCTTCTTGTTCAGGAGGCTGAAAACACACACCTGCTTCTGCTAGAGAAGTTATTCAGCCAACTGCTAGTCATCAACTCAGAGAAGTGGATGCTGGCCCTGGGATCATCC
>NW_011470541.1:0-616 GCF_000754665.1 Bison bison bison
AAAACTACCGTAGCCACTTAGTTCTCAAGTCTTCAAAATCCAGGCACATCTGCGTCCCCAGCTGACTAAGGGGCAAGGGCTTAGTCCCAGGTGAGCTCCCCAGGAACAGACCACTGGGCCTGCCAGCCACACACCTCGGGCACTAACCCTGGCCTCTGCCAGCACTAGCCAGTGCCACACCAGGGCGTGGGCACCAGCGACACAGCCAGTCACTTCCCCATGCCCCTCCTGCCCCCCGGAGAAGCATGGAGCCCTCGCCTCGCCTCAGCTCATCTCAGTGTGACCTGACACTCTGACGGGAAGAAGCAGGGAGGCCTGGCTACTGCTGAGGGCTCTAATCGATATTTTTTTTAAGGAACAAGACTTCTGAGAGTGTGCCTACTTTAGGGATCTGTGTTGAGCAAGATGGCCTCTCCAGAAACTACCTTTTTTTTTTTTCTTTCTGAGTTTTTACTATGTGCTGGGTTCTGTGCAACAGTGTGCATAATGAACCATTACCAGGACCATTCCCCTTCCACAGGTAAATAAACCAAGGGCAGAACCAAATGTTCAAGGGCATAACCAAATGTGCCCAGGGAGACGCAGCGAACTCACATCTGAATCATGACTGGTTCCC
>NW_011470542.1:0-1342 GCF_000754665.1 Bison bison bison
CTGAATAAAATCACCTTGACAGGCTGCATGCCAAGGCAAAACTAGCAAGGACAGACATTGATCTGCAGGCTCATAAAATTTAAAATCAAGAACAAAGCCAAATGAAATGGGAAGAATATAGCTTCTTAAGAGACTGACACACCTACATCCTACATCCTACAGTGATGTCAAGTCAAGAGACAGGAAATTAACAGGGGGAGTCTGTCAGACAAGGAAGTAGCATGAAATGTGCACGAAGGTTGAGTATTCAAAGCATTTACTCAATGCCACAGTTATGAGCACCCAAGTTTTACTCTTCTGGAACATTGGGGACATTTCCTAAACATCAGGATGGCAACTTAAAAGGGGAAGTAGTAATATACGTTTAGTTATGCAACATTCAATCAACAGGCATTTCTTGATACCTTGCACTGGGGTAATAAATAGCAATCTGATCTGGAAATATGTAGCAGTCAAACACCTTCTTGCTGTCGAAAGGTAACGCAGAACAAAAAACATGATCCCAAGCCCATGATGAGCAAGTCAAAATAGGATGGTATCCTTCAGGTTCATGAAGATGGCAACTGACAAAATGCAAAAGGGTCTATCATTTCTCTCCTGTGGAAAAGAAATGAGACTCATGCTAAATCTTAACATGGGTAGAGCTTATGTCTTGGGTACTGGGTATACAATTTTAGGTAGTGACCTACTCACAAGCTCACACTATTAGAGCAGTACAATGCTTATAAATAAGCATAACATGCTGATTATTAAGTTCTGAGAGAGCTTTGTATTTGGACTACCGAATTGAAAATACATTTTACAATAATAATTATGAAAGTTTTATGGAAATACTTTTATCGTGTACAATTTTTGTGGCCTCAAAAATACCAATGAGCAGTCATATTTGCCAGTTTGTGTAGCGTTTGAATTAATGAAGAGACCCTAGATTATATTTTACTAGCTCTGATCAGTCCTCATCCAGGTTCTTTGTGCTATCAAAAGTTTAGGTGTCAGTGGGAGGGAAATGGGTGAGAATGTCATAGAAGTGCTGAAATTTTCACATAAGCCAGCTCGGTATAGTTGAGTTAATGCTCTCAGTGAGCTTTGTAAACACAAATTGCTCTCTGCTAGATTTCTCAGGGATTAAGATAGTGAGGCAGAGTCTGCTAGATTTATACCATAGAACTGAAACCAAATCACTGAGAGGAATTACATTTCCTATGCCCCAACTACTCTCCACCAGTAGGAGAAGATACATTTTTAAAAGGAAAAAAGCAACTTGTCTATGATTAAATGTCTTTCTATTAACAGTTACTAGATATTGCAAGTGATGGCTAACTGATCTCTTATAATTCTTTTC
>NW_011470543.1:0-1345 GCF_000754665.1 Bison bison bison
TCAGATGACCCATTTACATGGCTCATCAAGATTTCTGTCTGCCTCTGGTCAGTTTCCTCTCCCTGTCCCCATGTTTATCACAGATTTTAACTCCTCTGTTCAAGCTCCTTTTTCTGCACTTGCCCTTTCCTCTTCTGGTTGGTAAAGCTGCTGTCTGCATCCCAAAGATAATTGGAGTTGAAGTGGGATAAACTATGCTCAGTCACATCTTCACTTCTTTCCCTCCAGCCTTAGGGAAAGACACTTCTATTTGCAGCTGATCTTAAGCTCATTCATCTTCTCTCCTGTCTTCTATATTTACCCCTCTTCTGTATTTTTAAACTTATCCTCTTCACTAGCTTCTCAACACCTCAGAAACATGCTAAAGTTGTTCTCATTTAGAAATTAACCTCTGTGTAAGTCCCTTGTATTCCTTCTCTTAGAGCCCTGTATCAGGGCACCCCTTCACAACCAGGCATATGGAAAAGTAGTTTCTATTTTTTATCTTCACTTTTTCAGGACCCATTCACTCTGCTTCTAGAAATGGGTGTATATATATATATCTTCTGTTTGACCAATATGATGCTATTAATACTTTCTCATTTGCCCTGTAAGATTTGATAGTGGTGATGCCCCCTCCTCCTGCAGACTCCTCTTCTTCCTTGACTTCTAGGACATGACTCTCCATGTCTGAGACATGGAGAGTCATGTCCCTTTGCCTATTCCTTCTCCCTTTGCCTATTCCTTCTCTGAGACTCTGTCCTTAGATTTTAGTTTTTTGCTCTATAATTTTATCCCTAAACAATGACATTGGATCTCAAAGTTTTAACTGCGGACACATGATAATCTGGATCCATGGACTGAGTCTCTGTTTGTTCAAGACCTTGGACGTCTTCACTCAGATTTCTATTCCTCAGACACCACAAACGCAGTGTGTGGGACGTCACATTATTACCTTATCCCAGCACACAGATCTGGCCTGTCACGGTGAAACGGCATCACCCATCATCTTGCTATCCAAGCCAGACATCTGAATTGAAGTACCACCTATCTAATTGACTTCTACCTATGTATATTGAATTGATTTTCAAATCATGTTGATGTTGCCACCTTGATACCCAGCCTATAGTTTTCATTCTCTTTTGTTAAAGTCTCAGTCTAGGCCCTCAAAACTTTCATGGAGTTTTCCTATACTCTCTTTGTTTCTGCAACTCTGTCAGACTTAAGTGTTTTAAAAAGCACTTTCCTGTTTACTTCTCTTAAAATCTCATAGTTTTAAGCTAAAACCTAAATTTCTTACCAGGCTTACAGATTTTTTATGCTACAGTCTCTGTCTCCTTCCCAAACATCACCGTGTCCCCTTCCT
>NW_011470544.1:0-913 GCF_000754665.1 Bison bison bison
CACTGCATCGGCAGATCCTGGTAACTCTATTTCTAAAATACTGCCACGTCTCTCTGCCTCCTCTGCTACAGCTCTGACCAGATCACCAACAGCTTATGTGGAGCACTGCTTCCAATTCCATCCCTCTACCACAGTACAGTAAGTGCTCTACACGGCAACCTGAGTAATCCACCCTTTTAGACAGTAAATCTGAGCATCCCTAATTCAAAACCCTCCACTGGTTTCCACTGCTTGGTTTCCACTGTAAGAAGTAAATCCAGAAACCCTAAAGACTCTGGAATCCTTGCTATAGCTCTGACTTCAACCCCCATCAGTCTCTCTTTCCTGTCCCACCCTAACAACTTTGGTCCACTTTATGTTCTTTGAACTGCACAGTAGTCTCCCTCCTCAAGGTCTCTGCAATTGCTGGGACCATTTCCCCTTCCTCCCCCGCCACAGGTTGCCTTCTCACTTCGTTCTGAACTCTGTCCACCAAAATACCACCTCCTCAAAGAGGTCTTTCCTGACTGATCTATTGAACAAAGCACTCTCTCATCTTCTCCTTTTATTCATGACATTTACCTGTAAACACTTCACCCTCATACACACTTGTAGATTCATCTGTTTACTGTCTCTTAACTAATATGTAATTACCCCTAAAATGTAATATCTATGTAGAGCAAGAACTCTTCATGTCCACCATCTAGATGAATGTCCAGAGAGAGTAGACATTCAGTACATAGTTGTTGAGTGAATGCACAGCAACTCAAGTATCTAAGTTTGCAAATTTTTACTTGGTTTAATAACAGCCCAAACTGTCCCTGTAATTATGTCACTGCTACTAACTTGCATTTTAAAATACATCCTTAAATAGAATCTACAGCTGGGAATTGACCCTCATCTGTCACAGCAGGAGAGTGTCATGCCCGTGAAT
>NW_011470545.1:0-509 GCF_000754665.1 Bison bison bison
TTGTGCACTTCTGCTTGCCACATCACTCTGCTTGGACCCTCCCCCACCCCAAATTGTATGTAATTATTTTATATTTTTAAGTTAATAATGTCCCCATTATAGCTTGCAATTATAATTATCTTTCATTTTTGTCTGACTATTGATTATGAAAACTGATAAACATCTTTTACTATTGTAATTATGTAACTATTACTCACTTAATACTTGTATCATGATTGGTCAACTCTGTATCACCAGAACTAGGATCTGATAGAAAAACCTGTAATCACTTTTTAAAATCCAGATTCATATCAGAATTATCTTGAAAATTTTTGAAAAATACAAATGCTCAGGTATTGCTGTTTTTCTCCAGAGCTCCAGATATGTTTCTAATGAGCAGTCATGTTTAAAAATAACTGGGCTATATGATGATCTTTTACTTTTATCTAGTTTGTTTCACTTTTTCTATTTCATATTCAGTACTTCTGTTTCATTTAGTTTATGTTCTCTGATTTCTACATCTCCCTCTC
>NW_011470546.1:0-520 GCF_000754665.1 Bison bison bison
TGGACATGGAGTTGCTCCTCTCAGCAGCTGTCCCTGACCTTGGACGTGGGGTTGCTCTTCTCAGCCATTGCCCCTGACCTTGGACGTGGGGTAGCTCCTCTTGGGCACCGCCCCTGACCTCAGACATGGGGTAGCTCCTCTTGGGCACTGCCCCAACCTTGCACGTGGGATAGGTCCTCTCGGCAGCTCCTGCGCCATCGCAGCCTGGCACTCTCGCCTTTATTATCTTACTTTAATATGGCATGCTTGTTACAATTAATGAACTAACAGTGATACCTTATTATTTTTAAAAGTCCATAGTTTATCCAGATGATCTTGGTTTTTATCTAATGTCTCTTCTTCTGTTCGAGGGTTCCGTTCATGATACCATGTTGTATTTAGTTGTCATGTCTTCTTAGGCTTCTTTTATCTGTGAGAATGCTGAGATTCTCACTTTCAATGACCTTAAGGGTTTTGAAGAATGTTGGTCAGCTATATTGGATGTCCCTCTAATCAAATGTGCCTGATTTTTTTTTTTTTT
>NW_011470547.1:0-546 GCF_000754665.1 Bison bison bison
CTTGAAGTGACCTCCAATTCTTCTCAGGAAACACTCACAAGCTACTTTAAGGTAATTCATCATATTGAATTAGTGATTGGTTTTTAAAAGGCTTTCTAAAGTCAGTACATTCTCAAGGACTTTCAGTGTCGTTTCACCTCTCTCCATGTCTCACTGTCTCCCTGTGTATGTCTTTTCCCTCACCACTCCCCCCATCCCTCTGTTGTTCTCCTAATTGGCCCATGTCCTGCAGACTCCACAAAGCTTCCCAAACTACTGATAATTTAAAGCAGAGAGGCAGAGGACGCCCATTTCTTTAAGGATGTTGTGCCTAGCTTCAAGAAGCAAACTGGCCAGAAGGAAGAGAGACAGAGGATGGGGCATCAGCTGTGAGAGGATCACCATACTAGAGAAAAATTCCCTTTGCTTCTCACTGGAGAGTTTCAGGCAATTCCAGAGGACTGGCCACACTCTGTTTGATCCATACTACTAATTTCACACAACAGGTTCCTTTTAGGTCTTCCTTGTCACTTGAACGATGTAGTGTCTACAGAGAGGGAAAAGCAA
>NW_011470548.1:0-509 GCF_000754665.1 Bison bison bison
ATGTATGCATATATATGCACACACATACGTACATATTTACATATATATAAATTATAAAGTACTACACAAAATACTCTGCTTTGAAAATCAACCTAATGAGATTTAAATTTTTTTGCTTTAAAAAAATGAATAAGTTTTATTTTCTCTATCTGATTTTATTTTTTAAATTAAGATGAAATTTTTTTAAAATTTAGGAAATAATAAAACCAAATTGAGAGTCAGTAAATATATCTTTCAAAATTATCAAATTCAACTATTTTTTAGCATTTTCCTTAACTTTCAGTAACATTCTAATGTGGGTATAGAATATATGAATACCCTAGTTATACAGAAGACTATTGCAATTGCTATACAAAATAATCGAAAAATATCTCACCACAGTACTTTTATAAAGGGGTATTAGTATCTTCTTGTAAAGATAAGAAAACCGTGACTCATGATAAATAAGTAATTTGCTCAAAGTAACAAGTCTTGAAAGTGAAAGTCTGTCTGAACTCAACATTTAACCA
>NW_011470549.1:0-516 GCF_000754665.1 Bison bison bison
AAAAGTTTGGGTGCTGCATGTGGACCTACAGCCATCAGACTTCAAAGAGAAGAAGCTCAGAGTTTTGAGTTGCTTCCTGCTTGTGGGCCGCAAGACCAAGGGGTAGAGTTTTTGGTGATGCTGTATCTCAGCTTCCTCCATCTGGATATGCAAGTTTTCTAATTTGTTTGCCAAATGTAGGAGTAGCTCAGGTAGATTTTAGATTTCTTTCAGAAAAAAAATATTTCATATTTAGCTGTGGGTCTATGTGTCTGTGGGCAGAGGTGGGTTCAGGAGCCTCCTAAACCTCTCTAACCCTGTCAGGAAATTCCACAGTGCAAATAAGTTCCAGCACCATTCACACCCATTTCCTCTGATTTCTGAGCTCAGATTAATACCACAAATATTTTTTTATTATTTTTTTTCTCATGACTTTGTGGTTTGGTTGAAAGATCCTTTTGATCTGTTCTGTATTGGCTGGAACTGAATGAGCTCCATGAACTCATTCACACATCTGGGTCCTTAGGTATACTGGCT
>NW_011470550.1:0-637 GCF_000754665.1 Bison bison bison
CCCCTGCTCACTCTCCTCAGACACACTTGTCTTCCTGCTGTTCCTCCAACCTGCCAGTTCAGCTCCTTCCTCAGGACTCCCTGCCGCAGACCCCTCCCCTAGATGACTGTGTGACCCCTACCTTCATGTCACTCAGACCCCATTAGGCACCAGCTTTTTAGAGAGGCTAGGATGTCACTCTCACTCCCTCTTTGGCACATCCGTCCCCATAAGAACAGGAGCCCCGTGAAGGCAGAGCCTTGTCCTCCTGCTGCACACACAAGAGACCTGGGCAGGGAGACTAGCAACTGGAGACACCAGCAGAGAAGGCATCTCTGATCCAGGTGCTCGGCTACCCAACCTCACTTCTGGAGTTAATGGAAGATGCTCTTTAGGCAAACTATGTATGAGAATCTCTTGGATACCAACAGATCTTAGAATCTCTAATTTGTAAGTAATACACTTTGACTCAAGTCACGGAAGAAGAAAATAAAAAGTTCTAAATAAAACTGCATCATTATCCTTAACAAACTTCATTAGAGCAGGGATGATTCAATAATCCTGTGGTTGCACTCTTACACACTTTAGGGTTTATATGGCTTAGAGTGTAATAGTGACACTTCTACAGAGCTTTAGATTCATCCTCCAAGGTGTGAAC
>NW_011470551.1:0-1040 GCF_000754665.1 Bison bison bison
GACCCAGGGATTGAACCAGAGTCTCTTACATCTAACCTGGATTGGCAGGCAGGTTCTTTACTACTAGCACCACCTGGAAGGCCCAGATTTACTATGAAATATTAATAAACAGAAGTATATCTACATTTTCTAAAATGACTTCCACATTCTTACTTCGGAATAGAGGTTATATTTTGCTCTTTTAGATGTTGTTGTTGTTTGGTCGTGATGTCACATCTGACTCTCTGCAGTGCCATGGACTGCAGGCAAGCCACAGTCCTCTGTCTTCCACTCTCTCCTGGAGTTTGCTCAAATTCATGTCTGTTAAGTCAGTGATACTGTCTAACCGTCTCATCCTCTGCTTTAGGTTACCTACATTAATTATTTTTGAGTGCCCCCTTTAACAGTGGTCGGGCAATGTTTACTTGACAATGTAACTTTACATAGGAAATAGCACAATTGTATGTAATTTTAGCTGGAAAGAACTTTAGAGATCTTCTACTCCAATGACTCATTGTATGGATGAGGATTATTTTAGCATAGGCTGCTATAAGAAAATGTCATAGGCTGAGTAGCTTAAATAATCAACACTCATTTCTCACAGTTCTTGGCTGAGAAGTCCAAGATGAAGGTGCTAGCCAACTCAGTTTCTGGTGAGAACCCTCTTCCTGATTTTAAGACTGCTGCCTTCTTACCATGCCCCCACATGATGGAGAGAGCGAGATCCCTCCCTCTCTTCCTCTTCTTATAAAGCCACTAATCTCTTCATAAGAGCCTCACTCTCATGGCCTAATTTCCTCCAAAAAGTCTGATCTCCAAATACCATCACAATGGGGGTTAGGGCTTTAACATATGAATTTTGGTTGTTGGTGGTGGTAGGGGCACAAACATTCAGTCCAAAGCAAGGATTCTGAGATCAGAGAAGTCAAATGATGTGTAAGATCACACGGAAAGTTAATGGCTAAAGTAGACCTAAGAGTCTTATCTTTTAAGTGATTTATTATACTTTGGATTTCCCCGTTAAACTCACAGTGGAAACACTCTAAGGCAATGATTATCTA
>NW_011470552.1:0-512 GCF_000754665.1 Bison bison bison
ATTTCTCCACTGATCTCCAGTAGCAATTTGGGCACCTACCGACCCGGGGAGTTCCTCTTTCAGTGACGTATCGTTCTGCCTTTTCATACTGTTCATGGGGTTCTCAAGGCAAGAATACTGAAGTGGTTTGCCATTCCCTTCTCCAGTGGACCACATTCTGCCTTTCTTTAGAGGCTTCTTTGTCTTGTAAATTTGACTGGATTTGTTAAGGAAGTAAATTCTGATGACATTACCCTGTTAAATCAGATTCTCTGGGGGTGGGGAAGGAATGCTGTCTCTTCTTCGATCAGTGTTATATGTCTTGTTTTCTTTCCCATGTCATGCTTACAGATTTGAGATAGGAGAAAGATGTTGACATCTGAGAAGGCAGGAAAGAATGCAGCATTTGGGGCACAGCTGGCATTCTGGTTAGTTGAAGAATGATAGAAGCAAGGGTCAAAAGAGCTGGGGACCCATTTTTTTAATGTCTTCAGTGTTAACTGTAGTTTAAGTTTATAGTGTATTTGAGTGTG
>NW_011470553.1:0-585 GCF_000754665.1 Bison bison bison
ACCTGTGATGGTTGTGTCTTCTCCCTCGGGACCCGACTCCCCTCCCCCGACTTGTCCCTCCACCATCTGCCCTCCCAAGCCTGGGTCACCCTGACCTCTGCTTCTCGCCGCGGCCAGGGCCCTGGCGAGCTGGATGAAGACCATGTTTGTCACACCAGTAAGTGGTCACGTGAAGCACACCAATTTACCTTGCCCACAGAGCTCATATGGCGAAACCAATACAATATTGTAAAGTAATTAGCCTCCAATTAAATAAATTTATATTAAAAATAAAATGTGAGTGGTGTGCTATTCACAAAAATGCTTCATTCAGCCAAACAGGTCCAACAGGCCTTCAACTTGGAAAAAAGATTTGCTGTTAGACAAAGGTTTTTTTTAAAAAAAGAAACAGAATTAAAAAATTATAATTTCAAATCGCATAACACAAATTGTTCTTCTCCTGATCAATGTGTGGTGTCACTGTACTTTTCTTTTTTTAAAAAGAGATAACATGACTTTCTTGAACTCTGAGTGTATTAGGTATAAGTGATAATGTGGATGCAGCTAGATTTATGTACTCGCGTTTATTATAAATTGGATATAATA
>NW_011470554.1:0-906 GCF_000754665.1 Bison bison bison
ATATTTTTGCATTGCTTTTATTGGAGTATAGCTGATTTACAATGTTTTGTTAAAGTGTACAGCAAAGTGGATCAGTTACACACATACATATATCTACATTTTTTAAAAGATTCTTTTCCCAAACAATTTTTTAAAAATTATTTTCAGTATGGATAGGACAAGAATTTCCCAAAATTTGAAGTTCTGTTTCCTTTGTGATTAATAATTTAATCTTAAAATTGTTTCTCTTCTCAAATTGCTGAAAGTATTCAGGAGAAACCAGCTGTTCCTTCCACATTTTGCTGTGGTATTTCTTCAGCCAAATAGCCAAGTTCATCTCTCACAAGTTCTACCTACAATAAAACGCTAGGTCATGAACACAGTTTGGTCAAGCTCTTAGACACTTTAGAGTAAAGAATCACCTCTCGTCCAATTTTCATAAATAAGTCCCTCATTTCTGTCTGAGATCTCATAAGAATGGTGTTTACAGTTCATATTTCTACCAACATCCTACACACAACCATTTAAGTTGTTAACCATTCTCTAAAACTAAGGTTTTCTCTATAGCTCTCCTTCTGATCACTCATGAGAACTTCTTTTAATGGTCCATTCATGTCAACATAGACTTTTTCTAGCATGCATTTCAAAACTCTCCCAGTATTTACTTATTATCTAGTTTTCAAACCACTTCCACAGTTTTGGGTATTTATTTCAGCACAACTTCCACTTCTCAGTGAGAGTGAAAATGTTAGTTACTCAGTAGTATCCAGCTCTTTGTGACCCCATGGAGCCTCCAGGCTCCTCTGTCTATGGGATTCTCCAGGCAAGAATACTGGAGTGGGTTGCCATTCTCATTTCCAAGGGTATCTTCCCAACCCAGGGATTGAACTCGGGTCTTCCACATTGCAGGCAGATGCTTTACCATCT
>NW_011470555.1:0-910 GCF_000754665.1 Bison bison bison
AAAAATAAGAGCCAGATTGCTCATAAATGGGAGTTCAGCATCCTTTGGAAGCATTCTATTTTATATATGGAACATTTATATATAGGAAAACTAACTATACAATGAAGTATTAATTATGACAAGACAATATCATTTTTCTTCCTTCGTTAATAATATGGGAATATGCTGCTCTGTTCTTTAGTGTACCTAGAAGTTACATTGATTTGAGCTAAAGTGAGTCGTCCAGTTGTGTCTGACTCTTTGCAACCCCATGGACTAAACAGTCCGTGAGAATACTGGAGTGGGTAGCCTTTCCCTTCTCCAGAGGAGAAGCCTTTCCTTTCCAACCCAGGGGTCGAACCAATTGAGCTCTCAGGGAAGTCTGACTTGAGCTATGTTGCACCTAATTTCTCTTTCATAGAAGAATAGTAAAACATAAGTGAAATAAATCATTAAATTTGTACTGATAAACATCGATTCCTAGCTTTGGATATGTGTCAGTTAATAACTTCTTTTCTGTCCTTTCCCTGCATGTTTCACAAATCCCAGTATTTTGATTTTTGTTTTCTTATCAGCTAACAAAGTACTTCAAGATATGGAAAGAATTGCCTCAGAGTTGAAGAGTTTCCCATCACAGGGACATTTAAGGGTAGGAATTCTGTAGAGGATCCTAGCAAATGATGGGTGGTTTGATTAGGTAAAACTTGGGCCTCTTCATCTCTGGTTGCCTATCCTTATATAAAACTTACTTACGGTCCTCAGAATACACCTCACTTACCATTCAGCCTTCTCCAGTAAACTGTTCCTCCATCTTTCAAAATCTTTCTTTGAATTAAGCTTGAAGAGCATTTGATAAATACCTGTAACGTGCAAGACTATATAATAGCTATATTGGGAGAATCAAACTAGCTGTAATGTAAATGTCACATAA
>NW_011470556.1:0-575 GCF_000754665.1 Bison bison bison
GAGCCCTCCACCCCCTCCAAAGCCACTCATCAGCATGAGCTTAGGTGCGGCTCTGGGTCTGGGGTCTGAGCAGTACTGACCACCACCCCCACGGGCTCCAGGAAGGAGCTCTTTGATTCCCCGTCCCCCTAGCCTGGCCCCAGGGAGGCATGTGACAGCCTGCAGCTTGGGCGGAGGGAGGAGGGGAGGGAAGGTGCAGGAGGCACTGGATCCCGAAGACTTCTGTTCGTCATCCCCCATTCTGTTCAGAGTCACATGAGTGAACGGTGGTCTTTCCTGTTCTTTGATTGCGGACAGGCTTGTCCCAGCCTCTCACAGGGAGTGTGGAGAGCCTGGTCTCCAGGGGTACTGGGTACTGGGTACTGGTTACTGGTTACTGGGGGCATGATCCTGGGGCAGCCGTGAGGATGAGGTGCCCCGGGGGAGAGGAGTGCTGCCCAGGGCCCCCAGGGAAGGCTGTCCTGCAGGACGCTGCCCTGGTTAGTGCTTCCTGCCCCTCGGCCGGGTCGCCCCACTGCCTGCCTGTGGGTTCACACACGTGGCCCCGTGTAGGGCGGAGAAGTCGGGTGGGAGGT
>NW_011470557.1:0-647 GCF_000754665.1 Bison bison bison
GGTCGTGAATGTGATGTTAAATATCATTTATCCTATTTTTGTGACTGGAATATTGAGTAACAAAAGCATCACAAATAGAAAAAGTTTCAAACATTGTTCTGCTGTTCCCAATGATCATTATGGAGAAACATATGCAGCAATGATGTCCATGCCTGTTGTCTTTTCTTTTGTGGTCATGCTCTTGGCCAGTGGCTCCACGGTTTTCACCCTGTACAGGCACAAGCAGAGAGTCCAAAACGTTCATAGAATCAATGGCTCCTCCATATCCTCTGCTGAGTCCAGAGCCACTAAAACCATCCTTCTCCTGGTGAGCATCTTTATTAATTTTAACACACTTTCCTCCATCTCTTATATTATTTTGGGTATTTCCAACAATTCTAGTTTGTTCATTTCGACCATGTCTGCAGTAGTCATTTCATGTTTCCCAGCTATCAGCCCCTTTCTGCTTATGAGTCGTGACTCCAGAGTATCCAGGCTCTGTTTTGCTGGGAAAAGGAATGCAAACTCCCCCACTCTTAAGAGAAAGGTGTGAATGGTATGTATTTGCACTGTATTCATTGGCTTATTCACTCAATCCCTCAGAGTCCTAGGTAAAATGTGAGTGGTTTACCAGAGGATGGTAAACAGGATGTGGTGAGCATCTTCCT
>NW_011470558.1:0-626 GCF_000754665.1 Bison bison bison
CATCCTTCTCCTGGTGAGCATCTTTATTAATTTTAACACACTTTCCTCCATCTCTTATATTATTTTGGGTATTTCCAACAATTCTAGTTTGTTCATTTCGACCATGTCTGCAGTAGTCATTTCATGTTTCCCAGCTATCAGCCCCTTTCTGCTTATGAGTCGTGACTCCAGAGTATCCAGGCTCTGTTTTGCTGGGAAAAGGAATGCAAACTCCCCCACTCTTAAGAGAAAGGTGTGAATGGTATGTATTTGCACTGTATTCATTGGCTTATTCACTCAATCCCTCAGAGTCCTAGGTAAAATGTGAGTGGTTTACCAGAGGATGGTAAACAGGATGTGGTGAGCATCTTCCTCAAAGTAAACACTGTTGTGATAGTAATTGCAAAGAAGTATGATACAGTTATCATGTATGGACTTCTGTAATGGACGTTCTACTAGTGCTTGAAGTCGAAGAGTTCAGAATGTATGTAATAATAAACACCAGGTCCTCAAACAGTCTGCTTCTTATAGACACATGTAGAAGGGTGTAACTTAAAAGTATCAATGCAAGTTTGCTAGAAATGGAGTAGGCATGGAATATTAGGAAAAGGTGGGTGGAAATGGAAGAGCATGTGGCAGGTTGTTAC
>NW_011470559.1:0-866 GCF_000754665.1 Bison bison bison
TCCTTGCCAGAATTTGGTATTGTCAGTAATTTTCATTTTAGCCCTTATGATAGATGTGAAGTGTTTTCTTTTTCTAATTTTAATTTGGATTTCCCTAATATAATTTTAGGGGTATATTCTTTGGATTTTCTACATAGATAATCATGTTACCAGCAAATGGTGGCAGTTTTACTTTTTATTTCAACTCTATTAGATTGTTACATCTACTTTCTTTATTGCACTGGCTCCAACATCTAGCCCTGTACGGAAGGAGTGACAAGAATGGACACTCTGGTTTTGTTCTCTTTATTAGAGAAAATCATAGTCTTTTACTAGTAAGAATACCATTAGTTATTGAGGAGATTCCCCATCTTCTTGTGTTGCTCAGAGTTTTCACCATAACTGACTACTGAATTTTTGCAAATCCTTTTTTTTCTGACTAGATTAATATGATGATATGATTTTTCTTTTCTACCCTGTTAATATGGTAAATTCCATCCATTGATTTTCAATATTAAAGTGTCTTGCACTCTTGAAAGAAATTACATTTGTGCTCGGTATATTATTCATTGTATATATCAATGAATTTTACTTGCTAAAATGTTTTCAGAAATTTGTGTCTATCTCTAAGATAAAAGACATTTCCCTGTAGTTTTTGGTTCTTTATGGTCTTTGTCTGATTTGGGTATCAGGGTAATATTAGCCTCATAAAATGAGTGAAGAATTATTTTCTTTATATTTTCTGCAAAAAAATAGTGTATAATTCAATGTTTGACAGAATTCTTCAGTAACACTGAGTCTGGGGAATTTTTTTTAATTAAAAATTCAATTTTCATAGACATCATAAATTCAGCTATCTCTGGCCCCTGCTCTGAGGAGAGATGAGG
>NW_011470560.1:0-674 GCF_000754665.1 Bison bison bison
AAAAGTCTCTGATTCTTTCATACATGGGAGGAATAAAAGACAAAATTTTTGTTTAAATAATTATACAGAAATGTATGGCTAGAAATATTTTAAGGGATCAAACATTTTACATTTGACTAAAAATCCCACCGCCATGCCATAGATAAGAACTTATGAGAAAGAAAAGGAAGTTTTATCTTCTCTGGGTATGGTCCAGTATGTTAATAATAATTGAGGAATAGTATATTTTGGCATGCTTAGAAATAATAATTACTATATATCTTGGTATTTTTAAGTAAATATGACATTAAAGTAAAAAGTTTGAGCTATCTATCCTCTATGATAGAAAACTACAGAGATTCCCAAGGACATTTGCATATATGTGGCTGATGGCATGAGAAAATTATAATAGTGAACCAGAAATTCATAAAAAACATTTTACCATAAAAATGAATGATTATGGAAAATTATTTCATTGATAAGAATTTATCAAATCAATTTATTTTATATACCCACTAAAGTGTGTTATATTTAATAAACAAAGACAAATATACCAATTTCCAAGATACAAAATCCATGATGAATATGAATTTCCATAACCCAGCATTTACCATCATTTAAGATATGAAAATATCTGAGTCCATCTAATTGCTGTTCTATTATTTTAAAACTGTTATTGTTTTTATTTTAAAAGA
>NW_011470561.1:0-901 GCF_000754665.1 Bison bison bison
CAGAGGATGAGATGGCTGGATAGCATCACTGACTCGATGGACGTGAGTCTGAGTGAACTCCGGGTGTTGGTGATGGACAGGGAGGCCTGGCGTGCTGCGGTTCATGGGGTCGCAAAGAGTCGGACAACTGAGCGACTGATCTGATATATATATATATCAATACCAGGTCCTGGTGGTAAGACAGGGGTCAGGTCAGGGTGGGAGGGGAAGGCTGGGGAAAGAGGTGGAGCTCAGGAAACCACACACCATTCACACCTGCACAGTTTCTTTCCTCCTTGTTGCCTCCCAGGAGAAGACGCTGCAGTGTTCTGTGAAACCTGTAACCCTGAGCGTGTCCTTCATGGGTGACCTTGGCAGAAGGTCAGCCCTAGATGCCTCTTTATGATCATCTGAGCCTGTTCATATGTTCCCCTTTCTCAGATGGCAACACTGATTCAGCCACCCTCCAGGGCAGGTCTGCAGTGCTCCTGGCAGCCCCCCACCCCCACCCAAGTCTTGAAAAACTCATTTCCTTCTCGTTGGCCATTCAGATCATGGGGACTACGGTTCCACATTTTTCGGAAAATCTTGGATCTGTCGAGATGACCGGTGTCCACGTCCGGAGCTGGAACTCAGCAAGAGGATGTGCGAAGAGTGGTCCCTAAAACTCTGAAGTCCGAGGAGGATCCCTGCAGGACTGGGCTGTGGCTGCTTCTGAAACAGTCTCCTCTCAGTTCTTCTCTCCCCTACCCTCCTCAGCAGAACTTGTCTATTTCCTTTCCTCCATGGGTCTACATGTCTTAATTCTGTCTCATCCAGCTGTCTCTCAGCACCACGAAAGCCAGCCTTGCCTTTATCCTGAGCACTTAGCGCAGTTCCTGACACCAAGGAGTGCCGGGAGCTGGCGAGAGACATTCTGCTC
>NW_011470562.1:0-609 GCF_000754665.1 Bison bison bison
GCTGAAAGCTTGTGTGCACATAAAAAATGCAAAGATGGATATTTATAGCAGCTTTATTCACACCGCAAAACTAGGAAGCAACCAAGATGTCCTCCCGCAGGTGAGTGCATAAATAAGCTGGTGCGTCCAGGCAATGGGAGATTGTTCAGCAGTGTAAAGAAATGAGCTATCAAGTCATGAAAAGACAGGCAGGGAGGAACCTTCAGTGCTTATGACTCAGTGCAAAAGCCAATCTGAAAAGGCTGCAGAGTGTGATTCCCACTCTGTGACATTCTGGAAAAAGCAGAACTGTGAAGACGGTGAAAAGACGAGGAGTTGCTAAGAGTTAGCAGGGAGGGAGGGGCGAACCGGTGCATTCTGGAGGATGTTTAAGGGAGTGAAGCTATTCTTTATGGTATTATAACGGTGGACACGTGTCATTGTACATTTTTCTAATCCCAGAGGACGTGCACCACTAAGAGTGTAAACTGGACTGTAGTTACTAACAGTGCAGTGAAATGGGCTCATCGATGGTTACAACACACCACTGTGGTGGGGCATGCTGATGGCTGGGGAGACTGCACTTGTGTGGAGGGAGGGCGGATGTGGGCACGCTGCATTTCGCAGACA
>NW_011470563.1:0-671 GCF_000754665.1 Bison bison bison
GAGTATCTATCTGAGTTCATAATTATTTTATTTGTCTTTCTCTTCTACTAGACTTCAAGCTAAACAAGACCCAGGGACATCTGTTTTATCTGCAGAGCTTAGAATAATGTCTTCCAGTTATAGACACTTAATACTTGTTCAGTGTGTGGATGAGTGAACGTGAAAGGCACAGTCCTTTATACTCAAAAATTACTCACATAATTTTTTTTTGTTTCTATCTTTGTTTTCTTCATCATGCAGATTCTGTTAGCTTGTTGAAAATTCAAGATACAGTTCTTTCACGTGAAAGATTAGTAGGTTTTCAAAGAAGCCATTGTGAACTACTTAGAGAATTTTACAGAATGAAAAGTAAGGTTCGTGGGCTACAGAAAGAGCTGTCAGAAACCAAAGAAGTAAAGTCACAGTTAGAGCATCAGAAAGCAGTGTGGGAACAAGAGCTCGGCAGCTTGAGGTACTGTACATCTCGCTTTTAAAGAAATACGTGAACTGTTGTTTCCTTTAATACTGCAGAGACGTAGACGTGTTATAAGGACTAACTTATCCTCTAGGATTTTACAGGGGAGAAAGTGTCACTAGTATTGTGGAGTGCGAAATTCTGGAATAATATGCAGGTTCTTAACAGTGAATGCTTCTAATAACTTAATGTATATTTTTCCAAATCATCATTTTCA
>NW_011470564.1:0-695 GCF_000754665.1 Bison bison bison
GTTTCATTCTGAGCCCTAGGAATCTCACTGAGACCCACATAAAAAGAATTCTCTGAAGTCCGTCCTTATTTACAGCTTGCTTTCTGCCATGCTTTCTTCTCCAGTCTCAGTTCTCTTTGCCTTCTGATTTTGATCTCTGTGTCATTTTCCCCCTATTTGTCTCCCTCTCAAATTCCTCTCTTATGCTCAGTAGGTTTCTTTTGACTTCTGCTCTGATTCTGTTCATCTGGTATTCAATTTAGCTCCCACTTTGTGCAACTGGGTCTACCAAGGTGAAACTTTGATGAATCCTGGTTTCTATGTTCTAGTTATTTTCAAGAAGGACAGCTCAAGCTGTGGTTTGGTGCAGGGCTCTCCCTCTGCCTTTACTGCCCCTCCTCACTTCTTTCATTTTTCCATCCATGCCAACTTAATTCATTTATAATGAGAAATACAAATGTCGAATTTATTGCAGTGCTTGTATTGTTAGATTGCTTTAATTTTTTCCCTATAGGTAAAAGAAATCTTGCTTAGCAAACATGGCATCTAATGTAGGGTAGTCAATCATTATTTGATTGTTTAATCATCTTCAAAACAGGAAAATACTTTCCATCCCACGCTTGTGCTTAGGACTGTGTCTGCCATGTTAGGTGATCCAGTATTATATGTGGGAAATTCTCCTTCTCCAGGCTCCAATGCAGGCAGCTTATATGGCT
>NW_011470565.1:0-589 GCF_000754665.1 Bison bison bison
TTCTGTCTGACACGGGAGGTTCAGTGACACTGGGGGATGACTATGGAACATGGGTAGATTGAAAAGGCTTAAAAAAAAAGGGTGGGGAGAAGAAGAAGAAAGACTGTGTCCTGCTCCGTAACTAAAGAACTCTGGAGTCTTTGAAAACACAGGCAATGTTCTCCTGGGATTCCTCATAAGTTACTTGGGAGAAAGCTGCTGTCGCCTGGTGAAACGGAGGTCAGGGAGCCGGGGAGCAGCCACAGTCCCGCCATGCCTTGGTTCTTTGCTCAAGAGCCTCATCCTTTTTAATGGGCCGCTCTTTGTGTATGTTTCTTTGTGTCTCCAGGGACCTCACTGCTTCGGCCAGGGAAGCAAGCTGTGGACTTTGGGCTGAGGACCTCGGCGGAGGTGCCCACAGCTGGGAAAGAGCTGTTTCCATAGCAGCATCCTCGCCAGCAGCACTCAGCTGCCCCCTACTCCTCATGGTAGCAACTCAGGGTCTTATCATCCGTCCCACTTGCTGCCCTGTTTATTGTCTTGGGGAGCAAGACACTTCCAATAAAGAAGTTGTGTCTGGGTTGCAATTACCCAGCGACCCTTTTTTTTT
>NW_011470566.1:0-612 GCF_000754665.1 Bison bison bison
TTCCTCTGCCTTTTCTAAAACCAGCTTGAACATTTGGAAGTTCACGGTTCACATATTGCTGAAGCCTGGCTTAGAGAATTTTTAGCATTATTTTACTAGCATGCGAGATGAGTGCAATTGTGCAGTAGTTTGAGCACTCTCTGGCCTTGTGTTTCTTCGGGATTGAAATGAAAATTGACCTTTTCCAGTCCTGTAGCTGTGGTCTTCTTTACAGACCGGGGCCTGGTGCACTAGAGTCGATGAAAAAAAAAGAGGGAAAAGGAGAGAGAGAGAGAGAGGGAGAGCAGTATCTCTAGGGTTATGTGGAAAACCAATAAAGCCCATGCACAGGACTTGTACCACTCATGAAGGCACAGGGTGTCCTCTCAAGGAGGTCTTAAAAGCCCGGGTAAGAGAGTGAGCTTGGCAGGTTTCCACTCTCCAAAAAGAATGAAGACAGAAAGAAGGATGCGGGGGACCCAAGTCTCTAATGGAGCAAGGGTATTTGATTAGCAGAAATGCAGGTCTATATATTTTTAGTAAAGTGATTACTCAGCCATTACCAAGGATGAAATTCCATCAATTGCAACAAAATGGATAGTCTAATACATAAGAGGTCGCTGACACTGAAAA
>NW_011470567.1:0-663 GCF_000754665.1 Bison bison bison
TGAGTGTAAATACTGTACTTTGTGGAGGTGGAGGCAATAGATGATATACTGAAAAGTTAAAATAATCCTCGGTGATCTTCAGAGGATCCTCAGAGTTGGTTATAAAAATGGAGATTAAGTCCAGTTCCGAGAGTGTAACATTAACCGTCTAAAAAATGAGCAAAATTTCAGTAAGTGTAGAATTTCTGTCTAAAGGCTATCCAGTAGCTTCCTGTATGTCAGAGATTCCTTTCACAAGTCCGGCATTAACTCTTACTTTTCTTTGTTTCATGTAGATGTTTCTTTCTCAGCAAAATAGAGGAGAAGCTCTGTCTCCTTCCAGATAGCGAAGGTGCGAGTGAGGACGGGGCCGAGATGGACGCACAGGCTCAGGAAGAAGACGCACGGGCCCTGATCACGAGCTGCAGCTTCTCCATGAGGATGCAGATGGCCGAGAGCGCGAGGAAGCAGGTGGGCACCAGGGCCACAGACTCGAGCTGGCGGTCTCTAAGCCCAGCTCCTCTTAAAAAGCTGATGCTTAGAGGTGATGGAGTTGTTCGTATTTCTTAAGAAAGTAAGCTTGAAGAAAAATTAAAGTTTTCCAGAAAGCCTCTAAAGTTTATTATTCACTTGTCAGTCATTTCAAAATGATTATTTTCTGTAACTTACAAAGAAAATAGACCT
>NW_011470568.1:0-526 GCF_000754665.1 Bison bison bison
GAAGAGACACTGTGCTGGATGGCGGCTTCAATAGCTGAATTCAAGGGAATACATATGGCAGAGTTATACCCAGCAGAATAGCAGTAAAAGACAAACAAATAAATAATAACAAAAATAGAGCAAATATGTGAAAACAAGATGGAACTCATCAACTTTGGAATTGCTTTTCTATCTTCCAGCCACCCATATCTGTTCAAATTTGCCTAGACTTTCTTGGGTGAGAGACCTACATGTTTCACCAAAGCTGAATAAGTCCCTGGGGAGCTTTTCCTTCCTCTCTACTCATTTTCTTACTCTTTTCCTTCTCCTTTCTTGCCATTAGCATTAATGTAGGTGGAAAGATGAAAATCAAAAACATCTTTTAAATATGACAAATATTTCTCACTTTTTCCACTTCATTTACTTAAAAATGCTGTAAAGCAATTTGTCTGTAAGGAAAAACATGTGTAAGCAATATAATTATTAAACTCAAACAGAATCCACCATCTTTCAAGGATATTTGAAACAAAATGTATTATTTACATAT
>NW_011470569.1:0-526 GCF_000754665.1 Bison bison bison
AAAGTGGTCTTTATCAAAATTCAAAATTTTTAATGTTTGAAAAGCACTGCTGGACTTCCCTGGTGGTCCAGTGGTTAAGACTCCAGGCTTCCACTGTGAGGGAGCGGGTCTGATCCTTGGCTGGAGAACTAAGATCCCGCATGCTGCATGAATGTGGCCAAAACTAAATAAACATAAAAAAGGAAAAGAAAAACCCCCAATTAAGAAAAGAAAGCACTGCTAAGAAAACAATGAGGCAAGTCACACAATGGAGGAATGTATTATATATTACATAATGCGCATCTATATTTACGTCAAAAGGCCTTATGTTCAAAATATATTTCTTTTTTTTTTTTGTATCTAGAAAATAACTTTTATTTACCACAAAGAAAGCATACTACACAGTATTCCACACTTTGTAACAAATTCATTCATTACATCATGAATCGTGCCGGTGAGTATGTGGTTAGAAAGTAGTTCACGTGTCTACATTGTATTTAACCACTTCCCAGCTGATGCTCATTTGAGTTATTGTCACTTTTCTGGC
>NW_011470570.1:0-1024 GCF_000754665.1 Bison bison bison
TTACCACAAAGAAAGCATACTACACAGTATTCCACACTTTGTAACAAATTCATTCATTACATCATGAATCGTGCCGGTGAGTATGTGGTTAGAAAGTAGTTCACGTGTCTACATTGTATTTAACCACTTCCCAGCTGATGCTCATTTGAGTTATTGTCACTTTTCTGGCAATAAACACCATTATACATTATATGCTGGAGAAGGCAATGGCACCCCACTCCAGTACTCTTGCCTGGAAAATCCCATGGACGGAGGAGCCTGGTGGGCTGCAGTCCATGGGAACGCCAAGAGTCGGACACGACTGAGCGACTTCACTTTCATGCATTGGAGAAGGAAATGGCAACCCACTGTAGTGTTCTCGCCTGGAGAATCCCAGGGACGGGGGAGCCTGGTGGGCTGCCGTCTATGGGGTCGCACAGAGGGACACGACTGAAGCGACTTAGCAGCAGCAGCATACATTATATGCATTGTGACGAACTCTAGTAAATATTTTTATGAGGTAAATTTCTGGAAGACACACTCCGGGTGAGTTCAATAAACACCACTATACATTGATTATATGCATCATGACAAACTCTAAATATTTTTATGAGGTACATTTCTAGAAGACAGACCCCTGAGTGAGTTCAATAAACACCATTATACATAGATCATACGAATAGTGACGAACTCTAGTAAATATTTTTATAAGGTAAATTTCTAGAAGGAAGACCCCTGGGTGAGTTCAAAATCTAGATAAATGTGGTGAGCTCAAATAAATAGCAATGAAGAGAGACAGAGACAGAATTTTGAAAGATTTAAGAGATAAATCAATTGCTGTGTATGGACTTATATATGAACCTTCAAACAAAAAAAAACTTAAAACAAGAATGGGAAAATGCAGAATTCAAACTCTCGATATTTGATATGAAGGAATCATTGCTCATTTAAAAAGTCTGATGAAAAAAAAAAAAGTCTGATGATGGTACTCAGTTCAGTTCAGTCACTCAGTTGTGACTGCAGCACGCCAGGCATCCCTGTCCAT
>NW_011470571.1:0-722 GCF_000754665.1 Bison bison bison
ATTCAGCTCCAGTGTGGTGTCTGGAGATGGGTTTATCACCATGTAGGACAGGGTATTTTGATGATCATTCATTTCATCTAGAAGATAAATAAATGCCAAGTTAGTTATACCACTTACAGAAAATTATGGGAATTATTGCAGAGCATCTTACCTTCAAATCACATAGCTGTCAATAAAAACTTGCTATAGTTTTGCCCACAGTATGACTGTTTATATAACTTTAACTATTTTTAAATTACTGCTATTGGAAATATCTGACAAGTAGTCATTTTTTGTTCCAATAGATGTTAAAAAATAAAGTATCTAATTCTGTTCAAAACAACCACAGTTATAAGCTACCTTGTAAGCTATTATGCTAACACTTTTTGTAAGTCTAAAAAAAGTATTTCTATTACAGAAATGGCTGGACAGGATGTTTACTTGATTTGCTATGCTTTAATAATGGCTTCAGCAATACATGAACTGTGAACTTCCAGATGTTTAAGTTGGTTTTAGAAAAGGCAGAGGAACCAGAGATCAAATTGCCAACATCTGCTGGATCATGGAAAAAGCAAGAGAGTTCCAGAAAAACATCTATTTCTGCTTTCTTGACTATGACAAAGCCTTTGACTGTGTGGATCACAATAACTGAAAAATTCTGAAAAAGATGGGTATACCAGACACCGTGACCTGCCTCTTGAGAAATCTGTATGCAGGTCAGGAAGCAACAGTTAGAACTGGAC
>NW_011470572.1:0-689 GCF_000754665.1 Bison bison bison
GAACTGAGTGTAGAGCCTGGTCTGAATTGCTCTAGAGTCCATAATGTTTCACTCCTCCCAGTCTGAGGCTGACATATTGTCAATTCATTTCTCTTCACACTGCCTTGTCACAATCCCCTGCCTGGCCGCGATCCCCCTCGCTATGGGGGATACGAGAGCACTCCTGTGGGGTCTGAGAGCCGCTATGGAAACCAGCAAGGTAGAAGCCCTGGAGTTTTTGGCCAAGGTCAAATATACTGTCCCCACTGCATTCCTGCCCCCATTATGAGGCGACTTGGAGAGAGGACGTAGAGAGCACTGGAGCCAGAGCTGCAGCCAGGGCTGGCACTTCTACCTCGGGCAGTGATGGGCCTTCTGTGGCCAGTGCCCAATCCATGGCCGCATCCAGCCACGCGTCTCACCTCTAGTGTGGTCTGAATCTGTTCTTCACTTTGTGATCAGAAAAGCCTGTCAACCTGTGTTCCTGATATGCGTCAATAACTTTTTGACTTATCCTTTTCTTGCGGGGGGTGAGGCGGTAATTTTCAAGTGATTTTCTTTTCAGTACTAAGTTTATTTAGATTCAGATCATAAGCTTATGAATGACATGGGGTCACACACTTATTGCTGTTTACCAGACTTAGAAATAAGAATTTTGCTTTCTGAAATACAAACTGAAAAATTTTAAATCATCTGTGTGATCCAGAGCA
>NW_011470573.1:0-795 GCF_000754665.1 Bison bison bison
ACATTTATAAAACAGAGAACTCAGAAGCATTCTTAAACCAAAATTACCAAAGCAGTCTGATTTATCAAAAAAAAATTACCTTGATTACATGAACAGTTTTAATAGAAAAAGTTGCTATGGAAGGATCATTTTTCTCTTAATAGCACAGCTAAAGTATTAGAAGTCTGCTCCTTTGTATGTGGGATTCTAGGAATATTATATTTATGTAAACACCTAAATTTTCTATAAACCAATCAGAATTGATTTTTATTTTAAAAGATCTTTCATTTATTGATTTATAGAAGTTAATTTATTAATGACTGTGACTGAAAATATTTCATGCTTACATTGAGAGATAAAGACTGTTCTCAATTGTAGATAGAAAAGATCTTGTATCTAGTTTTATACCTTTAGTAATAGGTCAAAAGTAAGTACAGAAGCACTATATCACAATTGTTAACATTGCAATGTGTTCTTCTCTCCAATAAAATTGAAGCACAAATAGACAAAACAAGGGGGGAAAAAAAAACAAAACTCTTTGATATCTCTCAATGATCAAGTTCATCACATGTTGAGACCATAAAACCGGATCTTAAGCGTTTGTTGCCACCCAAGGAATTCCCTGATGGCTCAGAAGGTAAAGCATCTGCCTGCAATGTGGGAGACCCTGGGTGGGTCTTCCCTGGGTGGGGAAGATCCCCTGGAGAAGGACCTGGCACCCCCCTCTGGTACTCTTGCCTGGAAAATACCATGGACAGAGGAGCCTGGTAAGCTACAGTCCTCGGGGTTGCAAAGAGTTGGACATGACTGAGCGAC
>NW_011470574.1:0-546 GCF_000754665.1 Bison bison bison
AAATCCCTTTCTTTATCGAATTGGGTAACATCTTGCTTTTCCTGGAAAATACACTCACTCAGAAAATGAATTTGCTTTCCTTGTCCACAGTGCTTCCCCCGAGACTACCATGACTGCTATATCCACCGTCATGGTTTCCCACACAGCTTTGCTTCTGAACTAAATCCTGCAGAATTCCCTTTCTAGTGAGTTTCTACATCGGGTAGGCTGCAGGAGCTACACTCCTGTGAAACTTCCAGGAGGCTTTGAAATAACTATTTTATAGTGCACACACACACCTCCTAATGACCTAGTTACACACTCATCTTTGCACTGCTGTGTAGGAATTTTGAAGCTGCAATTAAATTGATTTAATGGATCAGACCGAAGCAGTCAATTTTATTAAAAGATATATCATCTTGGGTGGGCCAAATTTAATTAATCAAAAGGCCTTTAAAAGAGGGTGTGGGCATGTTAGTTGCTAAGATGTGTCTGAGTCTTTTGTGACCCCATGGATGGAAGCCCACCAGGCTCCTCTGTTCATGGGGTTTCCCAGCCAAGAATCCT
>NW_011470575.1:0-691 GCF_000754665.1 Bison bison bison
TCTGTTAAAACTCATCCAGTAGTACCTTAAATTAAATACACACTTATTATCTCGCTTCATAAGAAGACTTAGAATCTGAGGATCCAGGGCCAGTCGGAGGCCCAGTGAGATCCTTCGGGAGCCCAGTCTCTTCTTGCCTTTTTGTTCCTCCTTCCTAAACTGTAAGTTTTTTTCATTTTCACTCTTGTCGTCTTGAAGTCACAAGATGGTCATAGCAATTAGGCAGAAATCCTCATACCAACCTCCCAAAGCAATTTTAAAAAATTCAATGTGTATTTTTTAATGAAAATATAGTTTATTTATAATGTACAGAAATGTGGATCAGTTTTATACACACACACACACACACACACACACAGGTCTCTTTGACCAGTACTGGGGCCAAGAATACTCACATAGAGGGATGGGATTTCCAGGGCTGCCTAAGACAAACATGACTCTTCCTAGGGTTGGAAGAGGGATCTCTGCCCTTACAACATCCCAGGGGAAGGGATGGAGGGTGGAGAATGGAGAATGGCTTCTGGGCTTTGAAGCCAGCCAACTCTGACCATCTGTTTCCCCTTGGCCATCACTTCTTCAGTGCCTCTGCATCTCCAAGACCTTGGCCCTTCTTGCAAACACCGCAAGGGACAGGCCTCCTCTCCCCTAGTCCCAGGAATGCTCAAAGTCCCCCCAAGGAGCTGGAGAGCAC
>NW_011470576.1:0-669 GCF_000754665.1 Bison bison bison
GCAAATGATTGGCTCTGAATATACGTAAAAGGGAGATCAAATTATGCAAATCACACTGGAGCCCTATCTTTCCTAATATCTTACTCATTGCAGGTGCTTGAGAATGTGAAGTGCTTCCTGGGGTTCAGCGGTAAAGAATCCACCTGCCAACGCAGGAGATGAGGTTTGATCCTTGGGTGGGGAAGATCCCCTGACGAAGGGAGTGGCAACCCACTCCAGTTCCTTGCCTGGACAGAAGAGCCTGGAGGGCTACAGTCCATGGGGTTGCAAAAGAGTTGGACACGAGTTAGCAACTAAACAACAGCAACAACAGAGACCAGGAAGGAGAGGAGGGAGGTACTGTCTACCAAATGTGACCTGGGATCCAGCCTATTGGTTTCCTGCAGTTTGGATTTCAGAGTAACGGCAGGGCCTGTGGGCAAAGAGCAGCCTGGTGTTTCACAAAGAGGAGCTCACATGCACACTGGCAGCCTCCCAACCTTTCAGAACCCGTTCCCACAACACGAGACCCAGATGGCAAGGGCTGGATTTCATGAACACTGGCTCCTAACTGTTTGCCTCAGTGCAAGGTCCACATCGCAAGCCTCCACTTAGCAATTTCTGCAGAAAACATCCCCAAAGGCACTCAGCAAGACACCACCAAACTGACCGCATCAAAGAGAAATTTCA
>NW_011470577.1:0-634 GCF_000754665.1 Bison bison bison
GACGTCACCTACTATGGGGTGGTGCCTTCTCATTTTGACTTCCGAGCAGCCTTTCTCTGGATGTGTATTCAGGAAAGCCTCCTTGACCTGGAGAATGAGAAATACATGGTCTCTTTATCTGGGCAGTGCCCAACTTCTCCTTTCTCCTGCTATTGCCTTCATCTTGGAGTATGTGTCCATAGGGGACAAACTCCAGCTGCTCAACTTGAGACCCTATTTCTGGTGCCTCAGAAGCACACGGTGAATGAGTTAGTGAGTGAGAAGCCAAAACTTAAACTCAGACAAGTCTGATTCCTGGGCACTCATACCCACAAGAAGTTCTCTTCCTGTACTTTTCGGAGCTCAGTGGTTGCACTTTTTTTTTTTTTAAAGTAGCTCCTGTAGATCTCTCTAATTACCAAAATACTGTCTATTTATTTATTGTAGCCAGATTTGAAAATATTTATAATAGTGAAAGAAGGAATTTTAATTCACCTGTAACCCACAATCCCCCAAATCTACCCAAAGATCTCTCTTTGCTTACTTTCTTTCAATTTTAAATATTTTCCTGATATAAAAATTACTATTGTCCAGCTAGCTCAGTTGGTAGAGCATGAGAGTATTAAAAGGTACTAGCTTTGTTTCATCAAATTGT
>NW_011470578.1:0-587 GCF_000754665.1 Bison bison bison
AATCCTATGGACAGAAAAGCCTGGCTGGCTACAGTCCATCGGGCTGCAGAGAGTCGGACACGACTGAGTGGCTAACGGTTTCACTCTTTTGGTCTGCTTTTGATTGTACTAAGCTGAATTGTATTAATAATGTTCAATGATGCTCCTAAGCATAAACAAATCTTTGGTAGTGTTGACCAGAATTGGCATACAAGGAGGCTGTTTCTGACAGCCCCTACCTACACATATATTTGTACTATGGCTTCCCAGATGGTGCCAGTGGTAAAAAACAAAAACAAAAAACACCTGTCAACGCAGAAGATGTAAGAGAGGCAGATTCAATCCCTAGGTCTTGCAGATCCCCTGGAGGAGGACATGGCAACCCACTCTAGTATTCTTGCCGAGAGAATCCCATGGACAGAGGAGGTTGGCGGGATATAGCTAAGAGTGGAGACGACTGAAGTTAGCACGTGTGCATGGCCAACATGCCTGTTAATAAAAAAACAGATGCCAAATCTGTCATTGGAATGGATCAAACCTCCTGACTTGCCTCATTTTATTTTGTGCTTTACCATCCGTTTCTGTTATTCCCTAAAACTGTGAAGGAT
>NW_011470579.1:0-775 GCF_000754665.1 Bison bison bison
TTCATACTGTTGCATTTTAAGAATTCTTTTTATATTCTGGATATGAGTTCTTTGACAGATACATGGTTATAAATATTTTCTCCTAATCTTTGGCTTATCCTTTTTAAAATTTAAGAATGTCTATTTAGCATCTACTGCATGCCAGGTATTAGGCTAATAATTAACTTGGTTCTTCAAACCATAGAGAAACTATTTGACCTCCCTGCTTTGCTGAGCTAGGTGAACTTTTCTTTTCATTGGATGATAATTACTTTACAACGCTGTGTTAATTCTGCTGTACAACAATGCGAATCAGCTATCAGTATACATATGTCCCCTCCCTCTTGAGCCTCTCTCTTACCCAACTCACCATCCTGAGCACTGAGCTAAGTTTCCTGTGCTGTATAGGTGCTTCCCACAACTATTTTACACGTGGTATATGTCAGTGATACTGTCTCAATTTGTCTCATCCTTTCTTTCCCCCACTGTGTCCATAGATTCACTCTCTATGTGGGTGACTCTGTTCCTGCCCAGCAAAGGTTCATCAATACCATTTTTCTACATTTCGTATATATGCTTTAATATATGGTATTTGTTTTTCTCTTTCTGACCTACTTCACTCTGTTTGACAGGTTCTAGGTTCATCTGCCTCATGACAACTAACTCAGATTCATTCATTTTTATGGCTAGGTAATATTCCATTGTATATGTATACAAAAAACTTCTTTATGCATTAATCTGTCAACAGACTATAGGTTGCTTCCATGTCATGGCTATTGTAAATAGTGCTGCTGTG
>NW_011470580.1:0-884 GCF_000754665.1 Bison bison bison
CTGCCCCAAACGTTTCATCTAATACGGAAATCTCTAAACCAGAAATATTTGTTAAAGCTTCTTGGCCTGCCATATTTTTTCCTCCTTCAAGCTGGGCCCAGAAATGTGATGTCTGGCTATGGAAAAAGATATATTAAACACAGTCATGTATATTTAAGCTTAATTATCATGCAGCACGGTAACAATTATGCATATCATTAAATGTGTCAAATAAGCCCTGAAAGCTTTATTTGGCTACAGTATCAAATATCCATAGAAGTTCCATTTTTGTAGTTTGCTCCTTATGCAGCATGTTCATCTGCTTGCAACTTAAAAAAATTAAAGGGAACATTGCTCCCTACTGAATATGTGTATAACAATGAGAATTTCAAATTTTTCATTTAGACTATTATTCAAGCTGTATGGGTTCTAAATTGACGGTTCAAAGAAGATGACCACACAAAACTTGAGGAAGAAACAAAGTAATATTGAGTTTTTAAACTAGATGAGAAACCCCCTTATACTTCTGTCTACTCTATTTTACTTGGTTTTCCCTCAGTTATTCCCTTTGCCTCATTTACAAACAATACTTCTCACAGACTTACAAAAGTGCTTTCCTTTATGTACTTTAGCATTCAAATTTCCATATATCCAAACATTTTTGTAAAATTATTGTTAGGCTGGGATAGGATAAAACCTTAATACATTAAGACTGTAGTTTATGATTATTAAGATAAATAAGAAAAAACAGTAGAATGCCATGAGACAAGAAGAAAAATAGGAACACTAAAAATATTAAGGAATTCATATTTCTTCCAAATTAGAGGTTCCCTAATTTTAATGTGCAGTAGATTCATAGAAACCCCACGGGTCTAAGAAATCCGAACCTCTGGAAAATGAATGAT
>NW_011470581.1:0-535 GCF_000754665.1 Bison bison bison
AAACCTCAACAAAAGTAACCTCATTAATCTCAAAAGCTTTAGCACAGCAAGGGCAGCCCTAAATGAAAGAAAAAGACAACTTAAATTGGGGAAAATGGTTACACTTGATTTGGAACACGTGTACACCCGTGGCGGATTCATTTTGATGTATGGCAAAACCAATACAATCTTGTAATTATCCGCCAATTAAAATAAATAAATTTATATTAAAAATTAAAATAAAAACAATTTATTCATCTCCAAAAACATGCAAACAGTTCATTCAGCTCAACATCAAAAATCAATCAATAGAAAAATAGGCCAAAGATCTAAATACGCCTTTGTCTTCAGCTGGCATCCAGCTGGCCACAAAAAGCTCATGAAAAGATGATAAACACCACTGTTAAAAAAAATGCCCATCAAAACTGCAACGTGGTATCAACGCACACCCCTCAGAATGGCCATCTTCCAAAAGCTCTCCGAAGATTAAAGACGCGGAAGGCAAGGCAAACAGGAAGTCTCCTACACTGTGGGCGGGGATGTAAATGAGTGGGGG
>NW_011470582.1:0-561 GCF_000754665.1 Bison bison bison
TCATGAAAAGATGATAAACACTACTGTTAAAAAAAATGCCCATCAAAACTGCAACGTGGTATCAACGCACACCCCTCAGAATGGCCATCTTCCAAAAGCTCTCCGAAGATTAAAAGACGCGGAAGGCAAGGCAAACAGGAAGTCTTCCTACACTGTGGGCGGGGATGTAAATGAGTGGGGGCGGTAACGAAAGAAAGCAGTGTGAAGATTGCTGAAACACACTAAATATAGTTACTGCATGATCCGGCAAGCCCACCCACATTGCCTTAGATCCGGAGAAAACCATAATTTAAAATGATACTTGCAACCCTATTTTCAAGGCAGCGATATTGACAACATTTAATAGAGAGCTTCCCCAGTGGCTCAGCTGGTAAAGAATCCACCTGCAATGCGGGAGACCTGGGCTCGATCCCTAGGTTGGGAAGATCCCCTGGAGGAGAGCGTGGGAACCCACTGCAGTATTTTTGCCTGGAGAATCCCCAAGAACAGCAGAGCCTGGCAGGTTACAGTCCGTGGGGTCGCAGAGAGTCAGACACGACTGAGCGACTAAGCCCAGCAGAA
>NW_011470583.1:0-659 GCF_000754665.1 Bison bison bison
ACTGCAAATTTGTTTTCAGTCTGGAACAGCCAGTAGCGAGCATCCCGCCTTTCACACTGAGCATCTGCTCTGCAGAGAACATCCTCACCACAAATCTCAGCCCCTGTGGAGTGTGAGCCAGGGGCTCATTCATTCGACACACAGGTATGCAGCTCCCAGCACCAGGCCTGGAGCTGGCCAGTGGACTCAGCAGAAGCAGGACAGGTGAATCCTTCCATGTCCGAGCTCCCAGCTCAGGGATCCTCTTAGAACTGGAGTCCTGGTCAACTTGTGTGCTCACCGAGTGCCACTGTATCCCCTAAACTGCATCTGCATGGGGACTAGAGGAAAACGTTCATTTCCAACATCCTCACCCTTTACGGAAAAATTCTGTGAGGAGATAGCACCTGTGTCCATATGTCCATCTCTCTGCCCACATCCCATCCCTCCTTTATCCCCTACCCATCCTTCCATTCATCTTTTCATGAAGTCCTGTGGCTGTGCCTCTGTGGTTGGCCAGATGCCAGGACCCCTGAGATACCCTCAGTAGCTCCCTCTGCTGCTCCATTTAAACACCATGGTTCCACAGGTGGTGCACATGAGCCCAGGTGATTCCTGCAGAGTCTGTCCCCATGGAAGATAGGGGAGGCCCTGGTAACCCGGTGACCATTATACTGGGT
>NW_011470584.1:0-517 GCF_000754665.1 Bison bison bison
GAGTAGTGGGAGAATATATAAAATAAATTCATGCTCAGATTGCTTTGCCTAACAATTTTCTTCTCCTCTGTGGTTTCCCACATAGAAATCATAGTAATAATATGACTCTTAGAGAACGACTGGTTAGTATATGCCTGAGGTGGGAGCAAGGAAGGCAGAAGGGGTTCATGTACATCTCTCTACAGCTGTCCTGTTAAGGTTCACAAAGTTTTTCCCTGAGTGATAGACTGATGGGTAAGGGATTTCCACTCTGGATTTTCCAAAGGGATGAACCAGATTACAGGGTATGTCCTTCCTGTTATATTTGGCTCGTCTCCACCCTTACCCCTTTTGCTGGCTAAAGCCTCCTTAAGCTCGGATCTCAGCTTAAAGATCACTTCATGTGAGAAGTCCCAGACACACCCTACTGGTTTGATCACCACTAGGCATATAATGGGGGGCTTCCCTGGTAGCTCAGATGGTAAAGCGTCTGCCTACAAAGCGGGAGACCTGGGTTCAATCCCTGGGTCGGGAAGAT
>NW_011470585.1:0-582 GCF_000754665.1 Bison bison bison
AGAACATGTGTTAGTACACTCATTCTCAAACACTACTTGAGAAAGAGATCTGTTTCCTCTGCATTGACGGTAGCTCTTGTTTAAGTTCTGGCAGTCTATATAAATTCTACAGGACAGTTTCCATGACGGTTCACACTTGTTGATGTCTGGAACACACCAGAACGAAAGGTCACCTCACAAAGGTGTGAATTCCATTGCAAATTCACATGGCTCTGGCCTCCATCCTGATCCTGACACAAGGACTGAACTGACTCAGCTCCTCAGTAGCTCTCCTGGAATTGGGCTGAGTTAGAACCAGCTGCTCCAGAAAGCTGGCTTACTATTCTGCTAATCTCTGCTCTCTGGCTGTATCTAAGTGTACCTCAATTCAGACACCTTTATGGGGGCTGGAAGGAAGTCTGCATCCCCAGTGTAGGCCTTTCGGGGTAGACAGAGGCCATGATTCTGTTCCAGACCATCCTCTTGGTACTGTTTGCATCATCAGTTACCTGCATATGAGCTCCAGTCAGTCCTAAATGTGACTGTGACATTGAAGGCTTTCCACGATGCTGAGGAAATGGAGGGAAGTTACGGATGGGGTAT
>NW_011470586.1:0-527 GCF_000754665.1 Bison bison bison
GAGAACCTTCCATTACATTCCCTTCCATTCCAGTGCATTCCATTCCAGTCTCTTCAGTTCGATTCCATTCCATTCGTTTCGATTCCATTCCATTCCAGCCCATTCCATTCCAATCCATTCCATTCCTTTCCTTTCCGTTTCATTAGATTCCATTGCATTCGATTCCATTCAATTCAATTCCGTTCTATTCAATTTGATTCATTTCCATTTAATTCCATTCCATTAGATTCCATTCCTTTCGAATCCATTCCATTGGAGTCCATTCACTTCGAGAACATTCCATTCCAGTCGAATCCATTCGAGTACATTCCATTAAAGTTCATTACATTCTAATACATTCCATTCCATTGCATTCCATTCCATTCCATTCGATGCCATTCGATTCCATTCCATGCCAAATCATTGCATTCCTTTCCATTCCGTTCCTATCAATTCCATTCCATTCGATTTAGTTCGATTCTATTCACTTCCATTCCATTCGATTCCATTCCATTGGAGTCAATTCCTTTCGCCACACAGCCTTTCCA
>NW_011470587.1:0-969 GCF_000754665.1 Bison bison bison
CCGACTTGGGCAAGGTCTCTAGGCAGCTCATTTAGTGACGTGCTTGCACATTAGAGGCACCAGTAGGAACCTCAGCCTCTTCCTGAGTTAAATTTCTCATAATATTAAATCTCTGAGTCTTTCCTTTGTTTCCATTAATACTGACACTGAACTTCAGTAGAGAATGAAGGGCCCCAGGTGGGACAGACTTAGGCTTCAACTGGAGTCGCTTCTAAGATTTATGCTGTCTACAAAATGAAGATAAGGGTATTAATCCTCATAGGCTTCTTAAGAAAATTAAGAAAAATGACACCTATAAAGTGATTGCACAGAGTCTGGTACTAAAGGTTTAAAATATTACAGTTACTGTTTTTAAGTTAATCAAACATTAACTGGAGGATATTTTCAAAGGCAATTAAATTTTTTATAAAAATAAAAAGAATGTATTCATGGATTTTTACAGAATAACTAGATGTTAGCCATTTGTTTTCCAAGCTCCTAGTTTAAAAGCACTAATTTCTCTACAAAAACACTTGTGCAAAACAAAAAAGGTGTTCTAATGTCTGTAGTTTCTCAAATTAGAATTGAAAAAACATGGACTCCTTAGACCAATAACTACTTATGTATGACATAATTTTCTAAATAATACATAAAGAATAAGAGCTGATCATTTAGCTGAGAAAAATCACTGTGAGAGCATAATTTTTTTTCTATTACTACTCAGAACTTAATCGCTAAAAAATAAGTTATAGAATTTGGAGGATGATGTGGTTTCTAAATACCAAAGATATAATAAAACTGTTTAACAATTGTGATAAAATATACAACTGCCTATGGTAAAAACCTTAACAATATTTCATAAAAACCATAATTTTAAACTGGGGAATGGTTTCAATACTTGATAAAAACAATGCTTTAACATTTGCTACAGGAGATTTAGGGATTAAAGTCGGTCCGTTTTAGTTCCTACCCAAGGGGGCTTACTTGGGG
>NW_011470588.1:0-685 GCF_000754665.1 Bison bison bison
GAAGGGCTTCCCTTGTGGCTCAGCTGGTAAGGAATCTGCCTGCAATGAGGGAGACCTGGGTTTGATCCCGGGGTTGGGAACATCCCCTGGACAAGGGAAAGGCTACCCACTCCAGTATTCTGGCCTGGAGAATTCCATGGGCTGTCCTTTGAGAACTGAGGAGTATCTCTACCCCTCAGAGAAACAAGTACCAGGCTAAGGAGCACTTGCCGGTCACCCCTAATTAGAACAGAACAGCCGGAGCGCTCCCAGCACCCCTGGCCCCTGTGTGCACCTCCACGGGTACTGTGGGTGGGGAGGACAGGTCTCTGCCTGCCCGGGGCCCTCAGGGTGGAGAGGAGGGGCCTGAAGCCTCTGCCTGGGCCTGAGTCACAGAGACCACCTCCCCAGGTCATCAGTGCTTCTCTCTGAAAGGTGAGGTCTCCATTGCTGCTGTGTAAGTGGGGTGACCTCAGAGAGCCAGAGTGGGTTCACCCAATCCCTTCCCCTGAGAGGGGAGGTATTGCTGGGAGTTGTGTCCTTTTCCCAGGACTCTTAGAAGTGGCCCAGCCTTGTCTGGTCACTTGGCCTTTGTTTGAAGCCACTTTTGCTGATGGCCTCTGGTCCAGGTGGAGGCTGTGGGAAGCATGTGTGTGTGTAAATGTTCACTTTGGAGCTCAGCTAATGGGCAGGAAGTAAACAGAAT
>NW_011470589.1:0-536 GCF_000754665.1 Bison bison bison
GTTAAAGGTAAAACATTTTCTAAATATTTTCCCCCACTTAAGGTTTTTTTTTTTTAAATCAGTCTAAAATAACACAGTGAAGCAAAATTTGCCTCAGTAGACTTTGTCTTAAAATTCAAACATAACGAAAGCATTTTACAACATAATAGAAATCTTGCTGCTGTTCACAAATTCCCATTTTATGAAAAATGGTTTATATAAACACAGTTTCTCATTGCCCAAGTCTTAAGAGGGTAAAAGGAAAGGAAAAGGAGCAAGCAAGTGAAAAGTTGCAAGTCAAGCTGGAATTTTGGCAGTTGGGAAATGCCAAGAAGAGGATTCATTTATTTATTTATTTATTTTTATTTTTATTTTTTTGAAGACAATCTGCCTTCCTTCTTCTTTCTCCCTGGACTCACTTCAAAGGTCTGGGGAAGGAGGAGGGGAGAGTCCCATACCTATTGCAAACCCCACAATTTCAGCCTACACTAAATAGAATCAAATTACTCTATAACAGTAATAGAGTTAGATCAAGACGTATCAATAGGGGAAAAAAA
>NW_011470590.1:0-510 GCF_000754665.1 Bison bison bison
AGAATTCTATGGACTAGTCCATGGGGTCACAAGGAATTGGACACGACTGAGCAACTTTCACTTTCACTTTCTTTAGTTGAGAAGGATACAGACATTTTATTCAGGAAAGAAAAAGAAACCTGATAATGTTTTTGACGTCTTCATAGGCAGAATAATAGCTTGAAATGCATGTTAGGCAGGTACTCACCATGCTTCCTTTTGTATGTAAAATTTTCTGAGATCTAGTCTACCATTTTTAAGTCTCTGGTGGACTCTATCACTGGAGAAGGAAATGGCAACCCACTCCAGTCTTCTTGTCTGGCAAATCCCATGGATAAAGGATCCTGGTAGACTAGAGTCCATGGGGTTGCAAAACAATTGGACACAACTGAGTGACTCAACAACAATCATAGCTGGTTATGTTGCCACACTGGAGCTCTTTTGAAAACACATTGGGAATACAGACCATGTCTTATCAACTTTCATTCATGCCAGATCAGATCAGATCAGATCAGTCGCTCAGTCGTGTCC
>NW_011470591.1:0-634 GCF_000754665.1 Bison bison bison
TAGGGAAGAGGTAAGCCAGTTTTCCATTTTATAAAAGGTCATTTGGAAGCATTTTTCTTTTTGAAAAAATTTTTTTTATGTTTCATACTTCTGAAATCATGCTGTAGTGCAGTTAACTGGAAAGTGCTTAGATGTTCTGCTTGATGTTTTTTTATTTAGACTTCAGTAATAGAATTGTATCCTGATTATTTACTTTTACTTAGAAATACATTTTAGACATATACTTTTTTTTACCTCTGTTTCCTGAAGATCTCACTCTATCCTAAGATATATAATTGTGGTTGTGATTATAATCCATTTATTTTATATTATATTTTGAACACTTGAATAATGCGTGTTTCATAAATGGTTATCCAATCTCAGTGGTCATCAACTGATTTTATTTTTTATTCAAAATGAGGTTTTGAAAAAAATGGATATTATTGTAGCTAACTCCAGGCAAAATTTATTGTGAAATTATAACAAGCAGATGAAAATAGGTTGGTTTATATTTCATCTAATTAGAAGGTTTGGATTCTGTAAATACTGAATTCTCTCTTCATTTTACATTCATTTGAAAAAAATAGTTAATAAATGATCGTTTAAACTGAATGCTTCACTTGAGTGTTCTCAGCCCTGCCTGCACATTACAAAC
>NW_011470592.1:0-523 GCF_000754665.1 Bison bison bison
AACTACACAAGGTTAAATGCATTTCTCTCTCTTTTAAAATATTTCTCCTAAATATAAAATGTATATTCCTTTAGATGAAAAAATAGTCCAAAAATTTGAGACTTCTAAACTGAACACAAAACAAAAGATGATGATGACAAAGAGATAATGATGATGATATTAACAAATTAAGCCATATTCTGTCATTACTCATTTTGTGAACAGAAGACTGAAACCAATCAAGACCCTGTGAGGCTCCGGGCACAAAAGACTTTCTGAATCCCCTTCCCTGAGTTCCAAAGGGCAGGTTCAGTTCAGTTCAGTTCAGTCGCTCAGTCGTGTCTGACTCTTTGCGACCCCATGAACGCCAGGCCTCCGTGTCCCTCACCAACTCCCGGAGTCCATCCAAATCCATGTCCATTGAGTTGCTGATGCCATCCAACCATCTCATCATCTGTCGTCCCCTTCTCCTCCTGCCTTCAATCTTTCCCAGGATCAGGGTCTTTTCAAATGAGTCAGCTCTGCACATCAGGTGGCCAACATG
>NW_011470593.1:0-552 GCF_000754665.1 Bison bison bison
TCAGAAACAACCCAGCTTTCATTTGTTGGTCATTTGCACTAACTTTTTAGGATATAAACTGAACTCTAGTGGTTATTACCTGAGTATACTAGATACATCTTGATTCCTCCCATTTTGATCCCTGCTTGAGAACACCATTGACCCTCATGGCTGTCAGTCCCCACGCTAACATCAGCATCATGCATTTCTTTGACCTTGGAGTCAGTCATTCCCTGTCTGAGAAATATCCCTGCTCTCAGGTGGGCAATTTGGATGACTGAATAAAAGAAGCCCCCACACCTACCCCCTCCTCCTGTCAGACAGAGTAGTGAAAACATGTATCCCAAACATGTTGTAGATGAGAAATGCAGAACTCCACTATTTGGAGGATGTACTTTGAAAATAACAGAAAAGATTAAAAGCAGATTTTAATGGTCTTATATGCGCAAAGGACATCAGATAAGCAAGCTCCTCTAGATCCTTCTTTCTTCCATGCTTTGTAGAATTTCAAGAACTTGAAGAAAATTGTGGCCATAGTTTTGTGAATGTATAGATATCATGATGTCAAGATGA
>NW_011470594.1:0-660 GCF_000754665.1 Bison bison bison
TATGCAACAGGTATGTGAGTTACAAAAGTCAGGTACATGAATATGCATATGCTTAAGCATTCATCATAGCCACAACTGGGAACAATTCAAATATCTATAAACACAGAATGGACAAGTAAACTTCATTTCATTCATTTAATTACATGCTAGATAGCAATGAACATGAACTGCTACATGTAACAAGAAGGGTGAAATCTCCTAAGATCCAACAAAAGAAGTCAAATACACATTGTATGATTCTGTCTATGTGATGGTCAGAAACAGGCAAAACTGATCTATAGTGTTAGAAGACAGGAGAGGTACTTTTGCATTGGAGGCACCTGGCAGGGGCTCGAGGAGGACTTCCAGAACCCTGGAAATGCACTATTTCTTGATCCTGGTGGTGATTGCCAAGATGTGTTCTTTTTATGAAAATTCACTGAGGTGTATACCTGTATATATGTAGGCAAATGCATATACTTTCCTATATGTATGCTATTTAAAATAAAACATGAAGGAGTAAAATTATTTAAAGTTTCTATTTTTAAGGTCATCCGTTACTAGTTTTTTTTTTCCCTCTACAGCAAAGAAACAAGCATTTTCTTCCTTTTATTCCTTTGCCAGGCAAAACTGAAATCTTTCAAGCAAATTTTTATGTCATTTGTAAAATACATTTCTATT
>NW_011470595.1:0-595 GCF_000754665.1 Bison bison bison
GGAGGCACCTGGCAGGGGCTCGAGGAGGACTTCAGAACCCTGGAAATGCACTATTTCTTGATCCTGGTGGTGATTGCCAAGATGTGTTCTTTTTTATGAAAATTCACTGAGGTGTATACCTGTATATATGTAGGCAAATGCATATACTTTCCTATATGTATGCTATTTAAATAAAACATGAAGGAGTAAAATTATTTAAAGTTTCTATTTTTAAGGTCATCCGTTACAGTTTTTTTTTCCCTCTACAGCAAAGAAACAAGCATTTTCTTCCTTTTATTCCTTTGCCAGGCAAAACTGAAATCTTTCAAGCAAATTTTTATGTCATTTGTAAAATACATTTCTATTACTGCTTTTTGTCCCCAGGTTTTGCTTTTCAACATCACATCCATTTTGTGGTTTTCTTTTGAGATCTGAAACCGATCCTGTTTTTTTTGTCTCTTTTCCATTTGCCTTTTATGTTTCAGTAGAGTTCTGGTAATAATCCCATTTGACCTTAGGACAAATGCATTATCATCATTAAACAAAGACCAGTCACCATGGGCCTGATGTATGACCTCATTCCATCTAACATTTAAGGACATAACAGTCTTCTAAG
>NW_011470596.1:0-639 GCF_000754665.1 Bison bison bison
CAGTAAATTGTTAAATGAGTTCCTACTGGAGAGAAGAGGAAATAGGTTCAGGGGGACAGGACTTGCCCACTGCCGCCCTGGTTATCAGAAGAGATTCGCCATGAAAGGGCTCGGGAAGGAGCCGGGTCCCGCCTTCCGAATCCGAACCCCGGGCAGAGTTGCCACTAAGGACTCCGGCAAGGTTGCCATTGGCCATAAGGCAACGGCAACCCAATCCAGTACTCTTGCCTGGAAAATCTCATGGGCGGAGGAGCCTGGTGGTCTACAGTCCATGGGGTCGCGAAGAGTCGGACACGACTGAGCGACTTCACTTTCACTCCGGTAAGGTAATGAGTTACCAACGCTGTCCCGGCCCCGACTCAAACCCCGGTTCCCACCTCCGCTGCTCATCGGCACAGGGGTTACTGAGGCCACAAGCAGGCAACAAGCTCGGGGACTCCGGCCGCGGAGCAGCGACGAGCCTGGAGCTGGAGGGGCGACTCGGCCCCGCCACGGGGCCCCACGCGGCTCTATCTCTTAACCCCAGCCCGGTGCCCTGCCGCAGGGCTCGCACATCCCTCCACCTACCGAACCACAGGGCCGCTTCCTCGCGCGCTCCGCCATATTCGCCGAACGCCGTAGGCCCCGCCCGGCCAATCA
>NW_011470597.1:0-821 GCF_000754665.1 Bison bison bison
GTGTGTGTGTGTGTGTGTGTGTGTGTTTATAGTTCTAGAAGTTCTTTAAGTATTCATAGAACTGTTCATCTTCAGCTCTTTAGCATAGTGTTGGGGTCATAGACTTGGATTATTTGTGATACTCAATGGTTTGCCTTGGAAACAAACTGAGATAATTCTGTCATTTTTGAGGTTTCACCAAAGTACTTCATTTCAGACTGGCTTTTTGTTTGTTTGTTTGTTTTTACTATGAGGGCTGCTCCATTTCTTAAGGCATTCTTACCTGCAGTAGTAGATATAATGGTCATCTGAATTAATACTTTGGCCACCTGATGTGAAGAACCAACACACTGGAAAAGACCCTGATGCTGGGAAAGAGTGAGGGCAAGAGGAGAAGGGGCCAACAGAGGAAGAGATGGTTGGATGGCATCACTGACTCAATGGACAGAGTTTGAGTAAACTCAGGGAGACAGGGAAGGGCAGGGAAGCCTGGGATGGATGCTGCAGTCCATGGGATCGCAAAGAGTTGGACATGACTGAGCGACTGAACAACAAAGTGAAGAGCTAATTCCTGGAGTCCACTTCACTTTTTTAATTACAAAGTATTACCCCATCCCCAAGTATTTATGTCAAATTGCAGCCCCAGAGATCATGCCATGGATGATTTTGTGCATCAGCAAGAACAATTCCTGCAAATTGTATAAATCCACTCATGGTCTCCCTCAGCAAGCAGAGCTGGATCCCCACAGACACTTCAATCACATGTTCCCTGGTTAGGTGAGATAATAAGGTTTGTAGCCGTCACAGGGGGTTTGTCCCCTGAGAGTTCCACGACTACATAA
>NW_011470598.1:0-683 GCF_000754665.1 Bison bison bison
TTTTTTACCAAAATAAAAAAGACCTCATTCCTCTCCCACAAAAAAAAAAAAAAAAAACCCTCTTAATTTTCACTTCTTTGATCTAATGCTTTCACCTGTAAGAACTTGTCCAAAGGAAATAGCTAAAGGTACATGAAAATGTTATGCACAGTGGCATTTCATCAGAACACTCTTTATAATGTGAAAAATTAGATTCAAACAAAATGTCCAAAATAGTGCATTAACTAGGCAAATTATAGAGCATCTCTCTGATGAGATGCTACACAGCTACCAAAAATCATATTCACAAAGAATTTATTTAAGGATATGGAAAATACTCAACGTATGTTAAAATTTTAACATGCACTGAAAACTACAAAACATTGCTGAAGAAAAGAAGATATAAATAAATGGAAGAACATCATATGTTCATGGACTGGAAGACTTAATATTGTTCAGATATGAATATTTCCCAAAGTGGTCTACAGATACAATGTAATCCCTGTAAAATTCTAATGATATTTTTTGTGGCAGTAGAAAACCCATCCTAAAATTTAGATAGAATCTCAAGAGATCCCAAATACCCAAAACTTTGTGTGTGTGAAGCAATTTTTAATTTTTATTTATTTATTTACTTTTGGCCTTACCATGTAGTTTGCAGGATCTCAGTTCCCTGGTGGCTCAGACAGTGAAAAATCTGCCTG
>NW_011470599.1:0-612 GCF_000754665.1 Bison bison bison
TTAGAAAATCAGATGAATCAAGTCATAATTAAGCTCATCAACCATTTCAAAGGAGCACTGTAGACAAGAAAAGGCACTGACTTAATATAAAATGAAAGACAGAATTGCTTAATGGCAGAGAGAGAGAAGGGGACAGAGTAGTGCCTGATGATGTTTAATAGGATGAAAAACACAACCCATGTACAGTTTAGCAGGATACATTAATTTCTCTTCTAAACTCTAAGGAAAGTCAAAGCAATGGGCTGAATGTGCCTCACTCCTAAATTTATATATTGAAATGATGATTCCAAAGAGAGTATCTAGAGGTAAGGCCTTTGGGAGATAATTTAGTCATGAGGGTGGAGCACTCATTAATGGGATTATTACCTTTACAAGAAGCAGCCAAAGAACTACCTAACTATTTTTCTGTGACATGAGGACAAAGCAGGGGGGAAAAAGATCATTAGTAAATCAGGATGAAAGTACTTATCAAGAAACCAACCATGCTAGAACTCCAATTGTAGACTTATAGCCTCCAGAAGTGTAAGAAACAAAGGGTTATTTAAAAAAAAAAAAAAGTCTGTGGTTCTAGCATTAGTTCTAGCATTCCATACCAAGACAATCATTAAAGAT
>NW_011470600.1:0-983 GCF_000754665.1 Bison bison bison
GAAGAGACAGATAATCTGGCAAATGCTAGATGCTAATGGGCTGCTTTGAAGTAAATACCACATTCCAGGCAAGTCATGTTTTCTGCATGTCATGTAGAGAGGACACCGCTGACCCAATAGCATTTATTTTATTCTTTCCACAGATGTTTACTGTTTTCAACAACAACAACAAATCCAAAGATTATAAAATTGAGTTGTTTCCCATTTCTTGAAAGGCACTGTTGACTTATACTTGGAGTTATTTTTGCTATCTCAGTATCTAGTGGCTAATAGGTAGCTAGGTTAAATAAGAATGTAACTATAAATGTATGTTAAAATGTATTTGACTTGGAATCAAATGACTGGGCTTTGCCACTTACTAGCTAAAGAATATTCTATCAATTCCATCACCAAAAGACATCTTTAAATTCTTTTACTTCTCCTATCTTTCTGTTACTAAGTCCAGACCAACATTATCTATCACTTAGTCTCCTCAGTAGCCTCAGTTCCCAGTTTTTTGCTTTTGTTTTTTGTTTGTCGTATGTCAATCCATTCTCCATTCTTCAGATGGCCAGGACTCTCTTTTCAGAGGACACACTTGGTTCTGCTCTCTCTCTGCTTAAAACCCTTCAGTGACTTCCCAGTGATTTCAGGATAAATTCGAACTCCTTATCATCATCTAGAAGGGTTTGCCTGATTTGGCCTCTGCTTACACTTTCCCACCATTTTTCTTCCTATGTGATACCACATTTCCTCCAGCTCTTTTTATTTTTTTATTTACCCCCACTACAGTGGCTTTTCTTGGGAAGTCATTTGAGCAATGCTCAGAGTCATTAACATCCCCTGTTGTTTGTGAACAGGTCAAACCCCTTGCTATATAGTCCACTGACTTCTCCAGGCAGGACTTGGAGCTTCTGCTGCTCTCAGAACAAGGCATATTTCACCCTGGGAACATGGTGAATTGTAGAATGCACAGCTCTGAACACAGACAGGCCTGGGTTCAA
>NW_011470601.1:0-562 GCF_000754665.1 Bison bison bison
GCTGCAGAGCACAGAGTCTAGGGCACAGGCTGAGTATTGGGGTGCACAGGCTTAGTTGCCTCACAGCACATGTAATCCTCCCTGGCCGGGGGTGGAACCCATGTCCTCTGCATTGGCAGGTGGATTCTTAACCACTGGCCCACCAGGGAAGTCCCAGACTTTAATCCTTTTGAATGTAGCATTGACAGGCCCAATTACCTTCACTTTTGGCCTCTAAGTACAAGTCTATAATTGAAATTTGATTCAAACTAGATGGCCAGAAACTAATGAAAAATAGAAGGTTTCTCTGTTCCATTCAGATTGTCTTATTTTTCAATCTTGATGATCAATAAACATTAAGCAACTTGTCCAACTAATTATTTTCTGAGAGAGCAAAAGACATGTAAGCATGTGATGAGGTGGTCAGCATCAGTGAGAAGGGAATACAGAGTCTACAATAGGGGACTGCCAAGGCCACCTCCTACTGAGACTCACACTGTCATTTAATGAGCAAATATTTATTTAGAAATGTTTCTTAACCACTTCATAAACAAGCAAATGCTGCCAACTTATTGGACTATTT
>NW_011470602.1:0-678 GCF_000754665.1 Bison bison bison
GAACCTGCACAGTGTCCCCATAGTGGCCGCACAGTTCACATTCCCACCAGCAGTGCCCAAGGGTTCCCTTTACCCCACGTCCTCACCAACACTGCTTGTTTCTTGTTCTTTGACCGTCCCAGCTTGACCTTTGCTGGACACCAGCCGCTCTGAAGGTGTGCTGCACAGCCCTGCGGATCCTGGCCTTCTCCAGCGCCTGCTTGTCCAGCAATGTTCCCGCAACAGATGAGGAGTGAGGGAGAGAGCTCGTCCCCTCTTTTTCACCAGGACCCTGGGCAGGGCCAGTCCAGGGTTCTGTGGAGCCTGACATTGACTCAAGTGTTCAGATCCCTCCTTAGGCAAAACAATGGTGTCACTGAATACAATACAGACATGACCCCCAGATACAAAATGTGACCCCCATGTCTCTGGTGTGGCCCTGAAGTGTTTTCAGGGACTGAGAACAAAGAGCAAATATTTGGACAAAGAACCTGCCATATCTCTTATCAATCAGAAAATTCCAACAATTCATGAATCTGTGAGCCAGGAACTGTGGATGAAGGCCAAATATATATTTCCTAAAAGTCTCTTTATCACAGGCACATCACATCTGAGTTTCTTTCGAAATGAGAAACCTATGTAATCAATCACAAAACATAAAATGCTGAAAACCAAAAGATAAGACAGTTATTGAAGACT
>NW_011470603.1:0-582 GCF_000754665.1 Bison bison bison
ATCTAGGGAAAGTCCTACTTTAGGCTTTCACTGAATCTGAAATTGCTTCAGCCATGACTGCTGTCTCCAGTGAACTGGGTCCCTCTCCTTCCACAGAGATGCCCCACACAGGCTGCTCTCACCTGCACCCTCCACCTGCCTCTCTCTCTATATATATATCTTTAAATTGGAGGGTAATTGCCTTACAATGGTGTGGTGCTCTCTGCCATACATCAGTATTAATCAGTCATAATGATATATATGTATATATCCCCCTTACCCTCTTGAGCCTCCCTCGGCCCGCATTCCACCTCTTTAGGTCATCACAGACTCCAGGTTGGGCTCCCTGTGCTATATAGCAGCCTCCCACAAGTTATGAGCATACATGGGGCTTCCTTGGTGGTTCAAATGGTAAAGAATCTGCCTGCAATGAAGGAGACTCAGGTTTGATCCCTGGATTAGGAAGATCTCCTGGAGATGGGAATGGCAACCCACTCCAGTATTTTGCCTGGGAAATCCCATGGACAGAGGAGCCTGGCGGGCTGCAGTCCATGGGCTCTCAAAGAGTCAGACACATCTGAGTGACTTTGAGAGTGAGTGAGT
>NW_011470604.1:0-524 GCF_000754665.1 Bison bison bison
GGATTCTTTAGCACTTGAGCTCCTTACTGCAGAAGGCCATAAGGTAACTGAAACATATTTTTAAGTAGTTAACCTATGTCACCAAGCGTAAAATGTAGAGTTGGAATTTGAATCTAAGAAACCTGGTTCTAGGATTAAAGTTTTCAGGTACTACACTATAGCTACACTACTAAATAAATAAATACAAAAGTATGGTCTAAAGTAAAGTAAGAAAGAATGAAAAATAAGTTTTTTTTTTTTGCTTTTCTTAATATAAATTTATTGGAGGCTAATTACTTGACAATACTGTATTGGTTTGGCCATACAGCAACATTTCTGTTAAAAGGGGATCAGTTCAGTTCAGTTCAGTCACTCAGTCATGTCCGACTCTTTGTGACCCCATGAATCGCAGCATACCAGGCCTCCCTGTCCATCACCAGCTCCCAGAGTCTAACCCAGCTCACGTCCATCGAGTTGGTGATGCCACCCAGCCATCTCATCCTCCATCATCCTCTTCTCCTCCTGCCCCCAGTCCCTCCCATCAT
>NW_011470605.1:0-500 GCF_000754665.1 Bison bison bison
CCACATCACCTGACCTTGACGAGGTTGTATTAATCCAATCAAGGTTAAGTATCACCTTTGATCTAACAATATCTTGAAGACACTTTCTGAAAAGAGAAATACCTTATAAATTAACTCATATATGGAACACTAAATACAGAGAAAAAGAGGGAATAACTACAAAAGATTAAGAGACAGTAAATGGCACAAGAATAAACACACATTCGAAGAACAGAACAGCAGGTTTCCGAGGGTAGCAGTAAAAGAGGCCCACAGGACAGTAAAAGAAAAACCCAGTTCTTGGTGGTGGTCAGTTTTATGGCATGCCAGAGTTGAAATCTATTTTTATACAAATAAAACATGTACTATTGCAACCCAAAGATACCCTAGAAAAATAAGTACTTAAAAATTACATTATCCATGCCTCAGTGCATCCCTTGTGACTCAGCAGTTAAAGAATCTGTCTGCAATGAGGGAGATCTGGGTTCCATCCCTGGGTTGGGATGATCCCCTGGAGAAGG
>NW_011470606.1:0-678 GCF_000754665.1 Bison bison bison
CCCATCCTTGAATAGAGGGGACAAAAGAGAGTCATGCCCTACCCTGTGAAGTCAGTTCTAGTAGATTAGGGCATGGCTGTCAGCACTCTCCCTAACTTCTTTATATCATGCCTTTTTATTATTATTGAATTGCTAAGTCATGTCTGACACTTTTGTGACACCATGGACTGTAGCCCACGAGGCCCCTCTGTCCATGAGATTTTCCAGGGAAGAATTCTGAAGTGGGTTGCCATTTCCTCCCCCAGGGGACCTTCCCGACCCAGGAATCAAATCTGTGTCTCCTGCGGTTCCTGTACCACAGGCGGATACTCTACCATTGAGCCACCAGGGCAGCCCTGTGTCAGGCATAAGGAAGGTCAGATCTTTGTTGGAAAGTGCAGCCACCAGTCATGAAAAGGGAGGGATACAGTGCCTGCTAGGCACTGTGGCAGATACTTTATTTACAGTTAGCACCAAGGCCACCAGTCCTTCCAGACCGGGCTTAGCACACTCAATTCACAGTTAAAAACTGAGGCACTCTCAGTTTAATAACGTGACAAACTCCCCATGGCTGGTAAGTGACAGTGATGGTCATAGGCCCTTGATTTGAGTTAGTCTAAAGCTCACCCTCTCACTCCTGCAAGCCTGAGCTGACCTTATGCTCCTAATTCCCTTTTTATTCGCATTACTGTGAAATGT
>NW_011470607.1:0-671 GCF_000754665.1 Bison bison bison
TTGCTTCAAAGGCCTGGAAAGTATTTAGAGACTTACTTCTTTCTGATCCTTAAAATCTAGGTTAAGAAATGAATGCCTATGATGTTATGTATCAGCTGTTAGCAACATCTTTGTTTTTATGTTCAGAGCATCTGTGACCTATTTCTGTTTAAACAAGTATAACTATCATTCCACTGGACTCATTTAGTAGAGAATTTAACTTAAAATACAAGAATAAAAAGATCACAGGGTGGAGGAGACCTGAAGTTTTACAATTTTCAGTATCATATGAATACTACCAACTTACTACTTTTTTTGCTAACTTAATTTCAGTCAATATAAGGTTAATAAAAAAATAAAAATAATAAAAATAAAATCACTGTTCAGAATCGTGAATATTGAAATAAAAGTGAGGATCCAGCACTGTGGATTTCCTTCTCTTTGTAGCACAATAGCTTTGCTGAAAAGTGAAGTATATCAGCAACTCAAATTTAAGGAAAAAAGAAAGCCAAGCAGTTTCTTCCAGCATTTACCTCTCTTTCTCAGTGTGTAATTAAATATAATACCCATCAGTTTGAATTGCCAATGAATAACTGAACCAGAATCATTTTTAGCTAGGAAAGCATATCGTGTTCTTCTCTTATATCTCCCACATAACCCATAGAAATACTCAACAGATCCTTGTTGAATCT
>NW_011470608.1:0-694 GCF_000754665.1 Bison bison bison
AAGTGAAAGTCGCTCAGTCGTGTCCTACTCTATGGGACTCCATGGATTATACAGTCCATGGAACTCTCCAGGCCAAAATACTGGAGGGGGTAGCCTTTCCCTTCTCCAGGGGATAAATGCAGGGATCGAATCCAGGTCTTCCGCATTGCAGGAGGATTCTTTATCAGCTGAGCCACAAGAAGGAGAAAAGTTAAAGATCAAAGCCTGACTGGTCCAGAGAAGAGGCAGGAGGATGGGGCCAAGGCCAAGGACTAGGACCTGGGTCTATTTTTAATGTGAATTAATGGCCATGGGAGCCTTCAACATGGAAGTGATGCTTAAGAGCTAGTTCACAAAGTGACCAGCTCTGTGACTGATATGAAAAGAGAAACTGCATTTAGTCTCCAGATAAGCTGTTTCTCAACTTAAGTCAACCTCTATAGTGCCTGATATCTATATTCTATTTTGCAATTTTTTCAGGCCCTGCTCCCATTAATTTCTCAGCTATATTGACTATGTCAAAGCCTTTGACTGTATGGATCACAATAAAGTGTGGAAAATTCTGAAAGAGATGGGAATACCAGACCGTCTGACTTGCCTCTTAAGAAACCTATATGCAGATCAGGAAGCAACAGTTCGAACTGGACATGGAACAACAGAGTGGTTCCAAATAGGAAAAGGAGTACGTCAAGCCTGTATATTGTCACCCTGCTTA
>NW_011470609.1:0-648 GCF_000754665.1 Bison bison bison
CTACCCTTTTTTACAAAACTTCTACGTCACCTGGTTCTTTCTCTCACGTCCTGGAAGCATTTCTCTCAGGGTCACTTGAGATGCTAGCTCTTGGTCTTGAGGCCCTAAGAATTTGTACCACATAAAACGGAACTCTCAATTTTTAGGTTGTGAATATTTTTAAGTTTGCACCCCTTTCCTACTAGCCTTGATTACTGCATTTTTAAATACCAGAATATCCTAAAGTCAATATCTTATAGTTTTACCTTTTCCTATGAAGTGAAACATTACATAAATAATGGTATTGCCATTAGAAAGGGAACATGATGATAATAGTATGCATAGCATGATGACATTTGTGAAAATAAAAAGAATATGCATAAGTACTATGGAAACACAAGAAAATGGCTAAAAGAGCATATAGAAACAAGGGCATATCCTTGAGAAGGAAGTGAAACCTAATGGGATGAAATGGAATTTCAATTTTTTGTCTTAAATACTTTTTAGCTAAAACATATAGAGTTTTCAATTAAAATACATAAAGCAATGACTTCCCTGGTTGTCCAGTAGTTAGGACTCTGTGCTTCCAATGCTAGGGATTCAGATTTGATCCCTGGTGGGGTAACTAAAATCCCACATGCTCTAACGGTGTGGTCAAAAGGGAAAAAA
>NW_011470610.1:0-1040 GCF_000754665.1 Bison bison bison
CTGTCTAGTCAAGGTTATGGTTTACTAGGTGACAATAGAATTGTAAGGTTAAATTTCTTGTACCATCTCCTGGAATTATATAAAGAAAGGACTTCGCCCTTAGGAGATGAAATATTTAGGGCTAAAGTCTATAACTAAATATCTAGACCTGCCTATAACAAAGTTTAAAATGTTAGAAGGAAAATAGTTCATGTACAGAAAAATAGTACAAAAAGAAAACATTAAAGATTAGTGAGTCTAAGTGAAAAACATATGGGATTTGTGCTCACATTTCAACGTTTCTGTAGGCCTAAATTTTCATTAAAGGAAAAATGTAGGTACTTCAGTCAATTAGTTTACTCTTAGTTTAGTCTGCACTTACTTAAGAGTCAGTTATTCGGTTACTTTATTAAATATGATCATGCACTAGTGACATTGTAGCACTGATGGTCTGAGGTCTTGGCACGGATGTCTCATAGTCTATTGAAAAATATTACGATGGTAGGGAATTTTCAATGTTGGAAAACATCCTTACTCTGCTCTAAACCTTAAAATTCATTCCAGTTATACCATCTTTTTCCATAGAATAAAAACAGAACACTTTGTTTACAGAAATGCCATTAAGCATCCATGAGAAACAGTGTAAAATGAATTATTTAATAAAGAAATTCTGGTAAAATGTATGACAATGAAAATGGGGGAAAGATGGAGCTATGTGGGGCTTTGGTGGTGGCTCAGTGGTAGGGAATCCACCTGCCAATACAGCAGACACCAGTTTGATCCCTGCTCCAGGATGAATCCACATGCCTCAGAACAACTGAGCCCCTGTGCCACAGCTACTGAGCCTGTGTTCTACAGCCTGGAAGCTGCAATTGTTGAGCTCATGTGCTGCAACTACTGAAGCCTGGTCTCCCTAGAGCCTATGCTCCACAAGCAGAGAGTGTACCCCAATGAGAATCCTGTGCACTGCAACTACAGAGAAGCCCCTGTTCCCCACAACTAGAGAAAAGTCCATCCACAATAATGAAAAGCCCATCCACAGTAATGAAAGCCCAGTACAG
>NW_011470611.1:0-830 GCF_000754665.1 Bison bison bison
CCCACACAGATGGTGAGCCTTGAGGGAACACAAGATGTAAAACTATGGGATACAGATAGGTGAGGTGCATATCAGAGGAATGATTTCAGTGAGCCCAGATTCTTGCATCTTCCCATACAAGGAAAAGCGCTAAAGTCCTTCACTTGGGTTATCTGGTTTTCCTTCATTTATGATAATCTTTTGATATTCAGACTACCCGCCCTTTGTTGAAAAACTTCTATATGACCTGGCTACTCCCCTCCCTCCCTGGCCGGAGCAGTTTGAACTCTCAGGGTTACTCGAGATGTTGCCTCCTGGGTAGAAGTCCTAAAGGTTTCTACCAAATAGAACATAGCTGTCAACTATTAGGTTGCCAATGTTTTTTAAGTCTACTGCTCCTTCCCATCCACCTTCCCATAGCCTTCGGCAACCACCACTCTATTCTCTGCTTCTTTGACTTTGACCATTTTAGATTGCTCCTATAAATGTCATGTAGTATTTGTCCTTCTGTGTCTGGCTTATTTCACTATAGCATAAAGTCCTCTAGTTATATCCATGCTGTCATAACTGGAGAGGTTAGCTTCTTTTTAAGGCTGAATGATATTCCATTATATGTATATTTTACATCTTTATCCATTCATCTGTCCCTGGACACTTAGGCTACTTCCCTTTCTTGGCTATTGTGAGTAGTGCTGCAATGAACATGGGAGTGCAGAGTTCTCTTCAAGGTTCTGATTTCAATTCCTTTGGATAGTAGTGGAATTGAAGAGAATATTATGTGATATTTTTGATTTTTTGAGGAACCTCAATACTGTTTTCCATAGTGGGTGTACCAATTTACATTCCTACCA
>NW_011470612.1:0-968 GCF_000754665.1 Bison bison bison
GGTATGTAGTCACCTGCAGCCATGAAGTACCTGAAATGTGGCTGGCTCTACAATCAGATGCGCTGCAAGCATGAAACTCACACTGGATTTTAAAGACTTAGCATAGAAAAAAAGAACGTGAACTATTTCATTAGGTTTTATCATGTTGATTACACACTGAAATGATAATATTTGGGGTGTGTTAAAATAAAATATATTACAGGTAATTTCACCTACTTCTGCTTTTATTCAACGTGGCTACCGGAATCTGAATTACATGAGTGACAAGCCTGATCTGACTGATACACATGGAACACTGCATTCCCACTGATACATATTCAAGAGCCCAAGGAACATGTAACAGAAAGAATATGTATTGAGTCATTAGGAAAGCTTGAATTATTTCAAAGGACTGAAATAATGCAGAGGATACTTAGGGATTGCAATGGGCTGACGGTTTATGGGCCCTCAAACTTCACCCAGCACATGGTGATGATCCGAGGAGGCAGGCACCCTGCGAAGGGTCAGGCCAGGAGGGAATGGGCTCCTGTGCTGTGAGGACAGGGAGAAGCAGGAGGCAGTCTAGGAACCAGGAAACAGGCCTCACCAGATGGGGCACCTGCTGGTGATCTTGGGACTCCCCAGCCTCAGGACTACAAGAAACAACTTTCTGTTGTTTATCAGCTAGTCTACGGGATTTATAACAGTAACCCCAAAAGCCTACAATGGGGCTCTTCATGGAATTAAGCTAGAAATCAAAAAAGGGTCACTGGAAAAAGCTCCCCAAACATTGCGAAGTTAAATGACACACTGCTTGAAGAATTTCATGAATAATTTTAAAAAACACAATGAAAATTAGAAAATACTTTTCCATAAAAGATAATGAAAATCTGGCTTATTCAAACCTGTGGGACACAGCGACTGTGTTTAGAGGGTAACTTAAGTCTTAAACACATACACTAGGAAAAAAAGAGGCTAAAAATCAATTA
>NW_011470613.1:0-636 GCF_000754665.1 Bison bison bison
ATTTTCCCCCATGTCAAATGGGAGAGAAGTAATGCTCAAAATTCTCCAATCTGGGCTTCAGCAGTTCCTGAACAATGAGCTTCCACATGTTCTAGCTGAATTTAGAAAAGTGTGAGGAACAAAAGATCAAATTGCCAACAACCATGGGGTCATCAAAAAAGTAAGATATAAAAAAAAGACCTGTTTCATTCTTTATACAGAAGCCTTTGACTGAGGGGATCAGAAAAAATTGTTAAATACATTCAAAGTGCTGGGAAAACTGACCACCTGACCTGCCTCCTGAGAAATCTGTATCCAGGTGAAGAAGCAACAGGCTATGGAGCAACAGGGTGCTTTCAAATAAGGAAAGGATTATACCAAGGCTGTATATTGTCACCCTGCTTATTTAATTTCAATGCAATGTGCAACATGAGAAATGCCAGGCTGTATGAAGCACAGGCTTTAAATAATACTGCTGGGAGAAATATCAATAAACTCAGAGAAGTAGATGACATCAGCCTTCTGGCAGAAAATGAAGAAGAACTAAAGAGCTTCTGATGAAAATGAAAGAGAAGAGTAGAAAATCTGGCTTAAAATCTCAATATTCAAAGAACTAAGATCATGACTTCTGATACAATCACTGATTAGTAAAGGGAT
>NW_011470614.1:0-612 GCF_000754665.1 Bison bison bison
GATGCAGTTTTGCACAGCAGTTCTATTCACAATGGCTACAAACTTGAAGAAATCAGGATATCTTTCAGTAGATGAATGTGCAAGCAAATTGGTGTACACAGATATCAAGGGGACCAGAACACACCACCCCAAATTATGTCTGACATGAGTTAGTTTAGTTTAATTTAAAATAATAATAATAAAAACCTGAGTAGAGGTTGCCCCCTATTTTGTTTTAAATGTGTTCATTTCTTTATGGCCATGCTGTGTCTTCGTTGCTTTTGAGAGGCCTTTCTCCAGCTGTGGAGAGCTGGTTCTGCTCTTGTTGCAGAGCGTGGGCTCTAGGTGTGCAGGCTTCAGTAGTTGTGGCGCCTGCATGTAGTAGTTGTGGCTCCCCCAGCTCTAGAGCGCTGGCTCAGTAGTTGTGGTGCATGAGCTCAGCTGCTCTGAGGCATGTGGGATACTCCTGGATCAGGGATAGAACCTGTGTCCAGCACATTAGCAGGCAGATTTTTAGCAGCTAGCTCGCCAGGGAAGACTGAGGTTACCCTTTTGTGAGGTACATTTACATTTATGAGAGAAATCTCCATTTGTAAGGGTGTCCCCCTTTGAACCTAGGAGAGGAATAATTAC
>NW_011470615.1:0-886 GCF_000754665.1 Bison bison bison
GTACATGTCTCAGTGCTATTCTCTCAAATCATCCCACCATTGCCCTCTCCACAGAGCCCCAAAGTCTGTTCTTCCATTTCTGTCTCTTTTGCTGCCCAGCATGTAGGATCATTGTGACCATCTCTTCAAATTACACACATATGCATTGCTACACAGTATTTGTATTTCTCTTTCTGACTTTATTTCATTCTGTAGAACAGTCTCCTGTTTCACCCACCTCTTTAGAATGGACTCAAATGCATTCCTTTTCACAGCTGAGTAATAGTCCATCGTATAGATATACCACCACTTTCTTGTCCATTCATCTGCAGTGAATATCTAGATTGCTTCCATGTCCTAGCTATCATAAATAGTCGTGGGATGAATGTTGGTGTACATGTGTCTCTTTCAGTTCTGCTTTCCTTGGGGTGTATGTAAGCGGTGGGATTGCTGGGTCATACAACGGTTCTATTTCCAAGTTTTTTAGACATCATACGATTTATTCTGGCTATACCAGTTTTCATTCCTACCAATAGTGTAAGCTGGTTACCTTTCCACTCCCTCTCGAGAGTTTCTTATTTGAGACTTTGGGTGATGGTCATTGTGACCAGTGTGAGATGACATCTCATTGTGGTATTGACTTTCATCTCCCTGATAATGAGTGATGTTTAGCATTTGTCCTGTGTTCATTAGCCATCTGTATATCTTCTGTGGAGAAATGTCTATTTATTTCTACTGCCCACTTTTTAATCGGGTTCTTTGTTTTTCTGGTATTGAGTTGCATGAGCTGCTTGTATATGTGGGAGATTAACTCTTGGGCAGTTGTATGATTTGTTGTAATTTGCTCCAGTTCTGAAGGCTGTCTTTTCACCTTGCTTATAGTTTCCTTCACTCTGGAGAAGCTTAG
>NW_011470616.1:0-525 GCF_000754665.1 Bison bison bison
GCCCACTTTTTAATCGGGTTCTTTGTTTTTCTGGTATTGAGTTGCATGAGCTGCTTGTATATGTGGGAGATTAACTCTTGGGCAGTTGTATGATTTGTTGTAATTTGCTCCAGTTCTGAAGGCTGTCTTTTCACCTTGCTTATAGTTTCCTTCACTCTGGAGAAGCTTAGAAGTTTCAATCAGTCGCTTTTGTTTCCTTCTGTTTTTATTACCATTACTCTAGAAGGTGGGACATAGAGGAGAAGATCTTGCTGTGATTTCTGTCAGAGAGTTTTCTGCCTATGTTTTTCTCTAAGAACTTTATAGTTTCTGGTCTTCCACTTAGGTCTTTAATCCATTTTGCATTTATTTGTGTGTATGCCATTAGAAAACATTTCATTCTTTTAATGTGTTGACCTGTTTTCCCAGAACTGCTTGTTCAAGAGGTTGTCTTTTTCTCCATTGCATATTTATGCCCCCTCTGTCAAAGACAAGATGGCCGTGGGTGTGTGGCTTCATCTCTGGACTTCCTATTTTGTTCCGTTG
>NW_011470617.1:0-722 GCF_000754665.1 Bison bison bison
TTCATAACCCCATAGACTCCTTACAGTTTTTTCTTGACAAAAAGCTGATAATCATGATTAATCCCTCACTTTCTTTCCCTTCCCATTTAACATCTGCGGCAGTCCATGGGGTCTCGAAGAATCAGACACGACTGAGCGACTTCACTTTCACTTTTCACTTTGATGCATTGGAGAAGGAAATGGCAACCCACTCCAGTGTTCTTGCCTGGAGAATCCCAGGGACGGGGAACCTGGTGGGCTGCCGTCTATGGGGGTCGCACAGAGTCGGACACGACTGAGGCGAGTTAGCAGCAGCAGCAGCAGATCAACATTCAGAATCTGACCACCCTCCCCACCTCCATCTCCACCAGTTCTGATTCAAATCTCCCCTGAATTATTTTAATTACATTAACTTATCTATTTTAATAGATACACGTCTGTTACTGACCTTTCCCTCTTTCTCACTCCTTCCTTACATTATGTTCTTTTCAGTCCTTGAGCCAGGAACCCTGCAAAGGATCAGGCCACACACCTCAACTCTACTCCAGCAAGGGAGCTTTACCTCTCAGGACAGTCCCACACATGCTCTTTTCTTCCATCAATTTCCCCAAAGCCGGCTGAATCCGCACTTGATCACCATTGTCTCTAATTAAAGGTAGGGAGAAGAAAGGAACTGATATTAAATACATCTGGCAATTCTAGACTAGTTAAGTTTTTACTGTGTGGGTGCCCATGCACACATG
>NW_011470618.1:0-837 GCF_000754665.1 Bison bison bison
CATTTTGACTACAAAAGGCCTTCTCTGCCTGCTTTCTAGTTTTAATTTTTAAATAGCTAGATACTACTACGGGCTTCTCCAATACTTTGGCCACCTGACGTGAAGAGCCCACTCATTAGGAAAGACCCTAATGCTGAGAAAGATTGAAGGCAAAATTGAAGGGGGCGGCAGAGGACGAGATGGTTAGACAGCATCACCAACTCAATGGACATAAATTTCAGCAAACTCTGGGAGACAGTGGAGGACAGAGGAGCCTGGCAGGCTACAGTCTACAGGGTCACAAAGAATTGGACATGACTTAGCGACTGAACAACAAAAGATACTATTATACACGAGGATTTCTAGTTGGAATATTTTTCCCTCTCATCAACTCCATTGAGGAATTTATATCAATTTCTTGTCTTCGCTCTCGAAAGTTCTGCAGATGAGTTCCAGAGTATAAAGTAGGTGTACAGGTGATCAGGATTCTCAGCTAGCTTATTCACGGCAGAGTTTTAAAAATTAAAAAACACAACAATGGGACACTTGAAATTTTGGGGGAAAAACTTGTACACGGTCCAAAGTTTCAGGGGATACAGAAATAACTAAGATTTCCTTCTGTCTATATCACTTTTTGTATGCTGAGAGAATGAAACGTAACATTATGTACTTGAAAACATAATGACACTCTGCTTTTAAATATGTACAAAATGACATTCTCATTAGGCTCTTCTGATTTATTTAGAGTGGTCAGATATCTGAGCAAACGTGTCCATGAAGCCATGGTATGACCAATACCACATGTTTTGCATCTTCAAGTCTCCACTGGATCCCACTTACTTGGGTTCATTCACGTTC
>NW_011470619.1:0-527 GCF_000754665.1 Bison bison bison
AATAGATGTTAAAAAATAAAGTATCTAATTCTGTTCAAAACAACCACAGTTATAAGCTACCTTGTAAGCTATTATGCTAACACTTTTTGTAAGTCTAAAAAAGTATTTCTATTACAGAAATGGCTGGACAGGATGCTTACTTGATTTGCTATGCTTTAATAATGGCTTCAGCAATACGTGAACCGTGAACTTCCAGATGTTTAAGTTGGTTTTAGAAAAGGCAGAGGAACCAGAGATCAAATTGCCAACATCCGCCGGATCATCAAAAAAGCAAGAGAGTTGCAGAAAAACGTCTATTTCTGCTTTCTTGACTATGACAAAGCCTTTGACTGTGTGGATCACAATAAACTGAAAAATTCTGAAAAAGATGGGTATACCAGACCACCTGACCTGCCTCTTGAGAAATCTGTATGCAGGTCAGGAAGCAACAGTTAGAACTGGACATGGAACAACAGACTGGTTCCAAATAGGAAAAGAGTACATCAAGCCTGTATATGGTCACCCTGCTTATTTAACTTCTATGCAGA
>NW_011470620.1:0-532 GCF_000754665.1 Bison bison bison
ATCATGTAAATGATCCTGCACATATACAGTGGCTATCATGCACTGATCACGTGGCTGATCATGCACTAAACACGTGACTGATCATGCATTGATCGCGTAGCTATCATGCACTAATAACCTGACTGCGAATGCATTCATCACGTGACTTGTCACACACTGATAATGTGGCTTATCATGCAATGATCATGTGACTGCTCAGGCACTGATCATGTGACTGATCATGCACTGATCACGTGGCTCTCATGCACTGATCACGTGGCTGATCATACACTGATCACGTGACTCATCATGCACTGATCGAGTAGCTATCATGCATTGATAACCTGACTGATCATGCACTGATCACGTGGCTATCATGCACTGATCACTTGGATGATCATACACTGATCATGTGACTGCACATGCACTGATCATGTAAATGATCATGCACTTATAAAGTGGCTATCATGCACTGATCACGTGGCTGATCATGCACTAACCACGTGACTGATCATGCACTGATCTCAGAGCTATCATGCACCAATAACCTGAC
>NW_011470621.1:0-717 GCF_000754665.1 Bison bison bison
CATTTTGTATGACCATGTTTCCAGTTCTCTTGGGTGGAAGAGACTCTCAGTGAGAACTACAGAGGAATTTGATGAGTAATACACATTAGCCAGAGATGGATAAAGTCCCTCATACAAACATTTGAGTTTCGAACTTTCAAAGATGCGAATGTGTGTTTGCATGTCCAATCACATTAGTTCATGCATCTGGCGTGCACGGTCATGTGTGTCCATCCACTACAGGTGGCTGTGCTTTTGTGTACTTTACAGTACAGTAGAGCAGTTTTTAATTCAAGCCCAGGATGTCTGGAAGCAAGCTTACAAACAGCGGAGTGTAGCCAGTTGTGTTAGTTGGGTACCGAGGCTGACTGTGTTGGATTTACGATCAAATTGGACCTATGAATTCGCTTTTGGAACAGAACTCATTCATACAGAGTAGACTTACTGTACTTTGATCATGGACAATGGTCATTGAGACCGTGTTTCCTTTGAGGAAGTGTGAAAGTAACTTAGATATGGATATATAGATTTATATACATTCCTTTGTTAATGTTCTTTTCATTATGGTTTATTCCAGGATACTAGATATAGTTCCCTGTGCTATACAGTAGGACCTTGTTGCTTAGCCATTCTAAATGTAATAGCTTGCATCTACCAACCCCAACTCCCGGTCTGTCCTGCCTCCCTCCTCTCCTCCCACTTCGGCAACCACAGGTCTGATCTCTATGTCTGTGAGTC
>NW_011470622.1:0-638 GCF_000754665.1 Bison bison bison
GATCACATGGTTGATCATGCACTGATTACATGGCTGATCATGCACTAATCACGTTGCTTACCATGCACTTATCAGGCGGCTATCATGCACTGATCACGTGGCTGACCATTCTTTGATCACGTGACTGATTATGCACTGATTGTGTAGCTGGCATGCACTGATCACATGACTGCGCATGCCATGAACACGTGACTGATCATGCAATGATCACGTGGATATCATGCACTGATCACGTGGCCAATCATACATTGATCACCTAACTGATCATGCAATGATCATGAAGCTGATCGTACACTGATCATGTGACTGTGCATGCACTGATCACGTGGCTCATCATGCACTGATCACGTGGCTGATCATACACTGATCACGTGGCTGATAATGCACTAATCACGTTGCGTATCATGCAGTCATCACGTGGCTGATCATGCACTGATCACGTGGCTGATCATGCACTAATCACGTGGCTAATCATACATTGATCACGTAACTAATCATGCACTGATCACTTGGCAATCTTGCACTGATCACGTGGTGATCATGCACTGATCCCATGGCTTATCATGCACTGATCACATGATTGATCATGCAGTGGTCACGGGGCTATCATGCACTGATCACGTGGCTGATCATACACT
>NW_011470623.1:0-635 GCF_000754665.1 Bison bison bison
GAGACGCAGGACAAATGGATTAAAGTCCTACCCATAGCTTTAATGAGGGCTCGAACTACTCCAAAAAGTAGGGACTGTCCCCTTTGAATGTATTATGGAAGGCCTTTCTTACGCACAGACATTGTTATAGACCCTGAAGCCTTGGAATTAACTAATTATGTAACTCAGCTCTCAGCTTTTCAACAGACGTTAACAGAACTCCGGGAGAAGACTCCTGACCCAGCCTCCGAGTCAAGCAGGCCTCTATTTGAGCCAGGAACCGAGGTCCTCATAAAAACAGTGGGATCTGGGGGGCCATCCCTTGAGCCTCTCTGGGAAGGTCCTTACCAGGTTATTCTTTCCTCTCCCACAGCTGTCAAAGTGCCAGGAATTGATTTGTGGGTACATCATACTCGAGTTAAGAGGTGGCACCCTGACCAAAATTAAGTGACTTCATTTTATGTCTTTACTTTCTATGCTCTGACTTTGTACCTTTTAGATGGGCCTGATAACCTATGTGAGCTTACTTCTGCTGACTCCAAATATCCTGAGTCTGCTGTTGTATCCTCAAGACAATGTCTTCCTGTCCTGGGCTCACTCCTATGCTGCATTCCACAATCGGTCTAACTGCTAGGTCTGCGGAGCGCTCCCCTCTT
>NW_011470624.1:0-804 GCF_000754665.1 Bison bison bison
GTTATGTTGCCTCGTAAGTGCCCAAATTTTATCCTTAATTTAAAAAAGCAATAATTTGACTCTCACCCTCTCCTTCTCAGTGCAATCACCAACATAAAAGTAAAGTAAAAATAAAAATAGAGCTACAGCTAGTTAGGGTCTTAGAATTGAGGAGTTGATCTATTATTTGAAGACCTCACTGTGTTGAAAAAGTTAAAACAAGTTGAAAAAGATATGAGAAATATTTAAAAGATGAAAATTGGAAAGGAGCCTCTACTATGCCTACCTCTGGGCTGTCTGCTGCCATAAAGTTTTTGCTTAGCTGCTCTGTCATGTCTGACTCTTTGCGACCCCATGGACTGTAGCCCTCTAGGCTCCTCTGTCCTTGGGATTCCCAGGCAAGAATACAAGAGTGGGTTGTCATTTCCTTCTTCAGGGGATCTTCTCAATCCAGGGATCGAACTCACTTCTCCTGCATTGCAGGCAGATTCTACACCACTGAGTCACTGGGGAAGCACTTACTAGACCCTCAATATTCTTGGCAGGATTTCTTATTCTTATTTTCAACATCATCTTTATATTTAAACAGAGGTGGTGGTGGTGGTTGTTTAGTTGCTAAGTCGTGTCAGACTCTTTTGCTGTCCCATGGACTGCAGCATTCTTGGCTCCTCTGTCTTACTAACTCCCAGAGTTTGCTCAAATCCAAGCCTATTGAGTTGGTCATGCTATCTAACCATCTCATACTTTGCCCACCCCCTTATCCTTTTGCCTTCAATCTTTCCCAGCATCAGGGTCTTTTCCAAGGAGTCAGCTCTTCATTCAGGT
>NW_011470625.1:0-711 GCF_000754665.1 Bison bison bison
ATGCTAATCAGAGATGTCAAGAATAATAGTATGAGGAGAGCTCAGTAGGAAAATTCGGTGGAGAAAAGAGACTGAGTAGCTTGGTTTACGCGGGAGACCAATCAAACTTCAAGACAAGAAGTTTGCACCACTTCCGTAGGCCGCAGGCGCCCTCTCAAATAGCGGAAGATGCCTTACCCTAGACATCTTCTCGAGTGGGCCTTAGCAGCCCAGGCATAATTAGTAAGCGTGGTGGGTTCCGCGCTCCAGATGGAGACTCAGCTGGAAGTTAAAGGGAAGAATGACAAGGAATTTTATGAACTGGAGCTGTAAGTTAACTCTTTGACAGAGAGAGCGAGATGGTGGTGGGGGACAGCCCCCAGTGAAATCAGAGGTGAGAGCACAAAGCAATAAAGTAGGCAGACTCTGGTTTTTTTGGGGGGGACATGCTCGAGAATATCTGGGTGGAATCCTGAGGCTCGATCCCGCATTTGCGAATGCCGAGCGTCTTTCCTCATGACCTTTGTCCAGAGTGGAATGCCTCACCAGCTCCGGGCACATGACCAGTGCATGCTCAGCCACGATGTCATTGCATGATCAGCCTCGTGATCACTGACATCACAGTGACGTGATAAGCGCCTGTGAGTCACGTGATCACCGTATGACAAACAAGGGATCAGTGAACGACCAGCCACGTGATCACTGCATGCACAGTCACGTGGTCAGTTCCTG
>NW_011470626.1:0-982 GCF_000754665.1 Bison bison bison
GGGAGCGTCGGGGCAGAGCCCTCGCCTGGCTCCCGCTGAACCCGGGCCCCTCCATGCCACCCGCCCGCGCCACCTTGCCGCCCACACCGGCCTTTGCAAGTCCAGCCGCCCGCCGGCCCCGTCAGTCCTCCTGCCTTGGCGTGCCGTCTTGCTTTCAGCCCCTCAAACACTGCGCGCGCCGCCGGCTTCTCGCACACACCCCAAAAGCCGCGGGCCAGCGGGCTGGCTCCCCGCTCCCCGCTCCCAGCTCCCTCTCCTCCGATCGCCCCTGCCGGGAGGGCGGTGCAGCTCAGCAAAAGGTCGGCCCGCTGCGTTGGCCGGGAATCGAACCCGGGTCAACTGCTTGGAAGGCAGCTATGCTCACCACTATACCACCAACGCTACACAGCCCGGGCGGCCGCCGGACGCCGGCCCCGGGCTCGCCCCAGCATACTCTCGCCGCCGCCGCCGCCGCCGCCGCCCCTGCCGCCACCGCCGCCGCATCCCTGCCCCGACGCCCCGTCAGCCGGAGGCTCTGCGCCGCCGCCGGCGCCACCAGCAGCCGCCCGGCGCCCCACGCGCGTCAGCGCTACGCCGTGGCCGTGGTCCACCGGCCCGACGGCCTTGCGGCCCTCCGGCCCTTCGCTCCCCGCCGCGGCCCGCGAACGCCTCCGCCCTCACCTCCGGCGGGCAACGCGGGGCACGCAGCTTCCCGCACCCAGCTGGCCAAAGCCCTTCTCCACCGGGCGCTGGGCGCGCCCACTTCCCACGACGACTTGGGGACACGGGACCCAGCTGCCTGCACGCGTCGCGGCGCTGTGCCGAGCCGCACGGCGGGGGCGTCGCGAGCCTAGGAGCCCACCGAGGCAGCCAGTGGGGGTGGGTGCGTGGGCGGCCGGGCGGCCCCGCGGGCCGCAAGCTCCGGGCTCTGGTCGGGCAAGGCCGTGGGGTGGCCAAGGAGGCCCTGCTCGGCCGTGGCGACCGTGCGCCCGGCGACCACAAA
>NW_011470627.1:0-538 GCF_000754665.1 Bison bison bison
GATCTTCGCCTACGCCGTCTCTCCTTCGAATACCCTCGGATCAGCCGGGGCTGGTCCCCCGGGCACCCTACCATGGCTCGAGAGCAATGACGCGCTCCCCCTCGCCATTCGCATGGAGACCCGACTTCCTTGGCGCCCCACGAGAAGTTCACTGACCTCACCGTCGTACCTCGTGAGAAAGCGCACACTGGGGCCGCCGCTCGAGAACAACCCCGAGACTCCCCCGTCATCACGAGATGAGGGCCTTCGTCTCCTGCATGGCCTAGAGACCAATCTCGCAACCCTCTCCAAACGCCTCAGGAGGCTTGACTCCCTTTAGTCCACCCAGTGAGCTCCAAGAGATACCCGTCGCGACTCGAGAGCAGAGCGGGGTTCTTTGCTTCCACTCGAGATGAATGCCTGTCTCCCCGGGTGTGTCTGGAATGCAACCCCGAGATCCCTGTCGCCCCTGAAGTGGAACATTGGCTTCTGGACACAAGCCTAGATGAGGTCTATTGGCCCTGCAGTCACTCGAGAGCAATCGCCAGCTTTCCTTTGC
>NW_011470628.1:0-700 GCF_000754665.1 Bison bison bison
TATTGGCCCTGCAGTCACTCGAGAGCAATCGCCAGCTTTCCTTTGCAACTCGAAAGGAAGATTGGACTTCCCTGGGCCAACACAAGAGGTAACCTGAAATCCCCGTCGTAACTCGAGAATCCCGCCGCAACTCGAGAAAAACCACGTGGTTCACCCGTCATCGCAAGATGAAGCCATTTCCGCTACAGCGTCTCAGGAGAAGTCCCACGTTAGGTATTGGAGGTCGAAATGGTACCTGGCACCCTTGATGCGACCCACAAAGGGCCCCGACATCACGGTCTCCCTCGAGAGGAACACCGAGGTTTTCCGGCACCACTTCCTCTGAGCCCCTTCTACCCTCCTGATCTGGACAGGAGGGTCGACTCCCCTGCTTTGTCTGGAAGGGGTTCCCGACATTCCGGTCGCACCTCAGGATGAGGCCGGTCTCACGACGACATTCCAGCTGTGGCCTCGTTGGTGCTTCCACATTGTGAAGGACCCCGATTTCCCGGTCCCCTCTTGATAAGAACCCAATGCCCGGACACCTCTCCGAACTCCACCCTGTGAATGAAGTCAACACGAAGGGGCAGTGATTCGCCCATGCATCGTCCGGAAAAACCCCCAGGATCCAAACACAGCTCGACAAGTGGCCTCTCTCCCCGGGGACACCTCGAGAGGCAAGCGGAGTTCCATGCCTCAACCCAAGACGAGGCCTAACTCT
>NW_011470629.1:0-751 GCF_000754665.1 Bison bison bison
CACACACACACACACACACGAACAGAGGTGGGCTCATAGTACCAAAAGAAACCAACGTTTGTGTGTATCCATCCCACTTGCTGTGGCTGTCGTGCCGTCGCTCATCAAAGAAGCTGATCTGATACGGAATCCGATGTCTTCTTCTCTAGGACACGTCGAGAGGCAGCAAGCGTGCCGGTGTGTGAGCACCGAAGGTCAACCCGGCATGATGGAGCCCGGCCAGGTGTGTGCTCAGAGGCCCACCTAGATTCGAACTCCAGTTCCCGGAGGGGAGCGGTGGGAACAGGAGTGTGGACTGCGAGTCCAATCCTCACCTTACAAAAAGGCAAAATCATCCCCTTCCTCCCTTATCGGCGTCTGCACGGCTCCTCCTGGACTCAGGGCTCCCATCGAAAGGACGTCCAGGTTGTGTCCTTCTCCCTGGCCCGATCGTTTCGAACCTCTCCAAGAAAAGCGGTGACGTCGAGAGATCCGTCTTGAGTTCGGGACTGGGGCTTCCCCGGGGGCCCTGGTCAACGATCCCGTGCCCATGCAGGAGACGTGGGTTTCGCCCCCCCCGGTCGGGAAGAGCCCACACGCTACCCATACGCCTCGGTGATGGAGTCTGTGCTCTAGATCCTGGCCGCTGCGAGTGTTGAGCCCACACCCAGCAGCCACTGAAGCCCACGTGCCCCGGCGCCCCCTGCCCCCCCAAGCGGAACCACAGCCACGAGAAGCCCCAGACACACGACCGTAGAGCGACCCCCCTCTC
>NW_011470630.1:0-524 GCF_000754665.1 Bison bison bison
GCGGTGGGAACAGGAGTGTGGACTGCGAGTCCAATCCTCACCTTACAAAAAGGCAAAATCATCCCCTTCCTCCCTTATCGGCGTCTGCACGGCTCCTCCTGGACTCAGGGATCCCATCGAAAGGACGTCCAGGTTGTGTCCTTCTCCCTGGCCCGATCGTTTCGAACCTCTCCAAGAAAAAGCGGTGACGTCGAGAGATCCGTCTTGAGTTCGGGACTGGGGCTTCCCCGGGGGCCCCGTGGTCAACGATCCCGTGCCCATGCAGGAGGCGTGGGTTTCGCCCCCCCCGGTCGGGAAGAGCCCACACGCTACCCATACGCCTCGGTGATGGAGTCTGTGCTCTAGATCCTGGCCGCTGCGAGTGTTGAGCCCACACCCAGCAGCCACTGAAGCCCACGTGCCCCGGCGCCCCTGCCCCCCAAGAGGAACCACAGCCACGAGAAGCCCAGACACACGACCGTAGAGCGACCCCCTCTCTCCACAGAGAGAGAACAGCTTGCACGGCCACGAAGACACACACAGCA
>NW_011470631.1:0-552 GCF_000754665.1 Bison bison bison
AAAGGCAAAATCATCCCCTTCCTCCCTTATCGGCGTCTGCACGGCTCCTCCTGGACTCAGGGATCCCATCGAAAGGACGTCCAGGTTGTGTCCTTCTCCCTGGCCCGATCGTTTCGAACCTCTCCAAGAAAAAGCGGTGACGTCGAGAGATCCGTCTTGAGTTCGGGACTGGGGCTTCCCCGGGGGCCCCGTGGTCAACGACCCCGTGCCCATGCAGGAGGCGTGGGTTTCGCCCCCCCCGGTCGGGAAGAGCCCACACGCTACCCATACGCCTCGGTGATGGAGTCTGTGCTCTAGATCCTGGCCGCTGCGAGTGTTGAGCCCACACCCAGCAGCCACTGAAGCCCACGTGCCCCGGCGCCCCCTGCCCCCCCAAGAGGAACCACAGCCACGAGAAGCCCAGACACACGACCGTAGAGCGACCCCCTCTCTCCACAGAGAGAGAACAGCTTGCACGGCCACGAAGACACACACAGCACGCCCCCACAGACATCACATACGTCCAATGATCGTCGAGCGAGACGGCCTGCCTGAGATCGGACGCGAGCGGCC
>NW_011470632.1:0-565 GCF_000754665.1 Bison bison bison
CAGGTCAGAGTTGTATTCTTCCTCACATTCTAATAAATGGAGACTTGTTTTTCTATATTTTTTCTAGGTTGGGATTCTACCAGTTTGAGCCTCAGTAATGAGACTTGTCAGAGAGCCAGGCATTTGCAAGTTGATGATCAGTGTCTGTTGATTTCACAATCAATGACCAAAAATCAGTCAGCATCCACAGAATTGGGACAGATGACCTTGTTAGGTAGTTAGAATAGGAAAAACGAATCCAGAATGGCGGTGGCTAAAAGACAAGGAAGGGTAGAGTCCGCAAAGATAGAACAAAGGAAGGTCTGAGGACTGGAGTGAGGACCTCAGGTAGAAAAAAACAGCACTCCTGGGTAGCCCGGTTTACATGGGGCAAGCCCAGGGGGAGGAAAAAAAACATATAAAAAGAGAAGCCAAAGGTCCAGGGGTCTCTGTCCCATGCGTGCGTGCTCTGTCTCTCTCCCTCTCTCTCTTCGTCTCTTCTCTTCGTGTCTTTTGGGTTGGCGTGCCCTCATGCCTTGAGGATGTGTTTTCCTTATTTTCTAAGTAAAACTGAGCTGTAACATGG
>NW_011470633.1:0-1217 GCF_000754665.1 Bison bison bison
GCGCTCCACGAGCCACCAGTCCTCAAGGTGGGGTGGGAGGGGTCTGCGGTACAGGTAGGCGGAACACCAACACAGGAGCGTCTGCGCGGCCGGGGCCAGCGCAGAGCCCGCGTCCCGTCCCCTGCAAGGCCTCACCCGTCAGCCTCGACGACGAGGGGAACAGGCACGCCTCTCCTACCGCCTCGACCCCCCCAAAAGAGAGCCCACTCACGGGACACACACACACACCACCGCGGTGGGGACCCGAGGAGGACACCGGGGTTAAGGGAAACGACACCACCGCTCGGCCTCAGGCACCTGAGCGACGACCTGGAGCGCTCCAGGGGCACCACCGAGGGTCCAACGAGGCACGCTCGCGCACCCGCGCGGGGGGCGCAGCGCGGCAGCGGTACAGCCCTCCCCACCGCGGGAGGGCCGCTCGCGGAGCACACGCCGGGAAGGCGAAGCGAGAGCATCTGCTGTGTCAGAAGACCCACGGCCCCACTGACGCCACCCGAGGCGGGGGACAGGAGACCGAAGGTCAGGGCCAGAGGCCGCAACCCAGCCCCGCCTTCCTCCCCTCCCCGACGGCCAGGGGGAAAAGTCAGGCGAGGGGCCCCGCGGACAGACCGAGAAGAGCAGACACGTTCACCGGGAACACCTGTCCCTCGTCTGGCACGGCTTAGGCCCGGCCCGGGAGAGCACGACCACACCACATCGATCGGATGAGCCAAGGTGGAGCGGGGGGAAGGCACGGCGAGGACAGTCACCAGAGGGGCCCGCTTTAAGCCTCACCGGCAACCTCCGCCCCCACCTCGCCTCAGGCGAGAGCGGCCCACGACCCCAGGAGGTTCGAGAACGCCTGACACGTGGCACGGAGCCCACAGGGCGGGGGTCGCATCTCAGCCTTCCCCGGGTGCCCGCAGCGGGGAGCGCACAGGGTAGAAGACCCACGGCGCCTCGCCCCGCCGCCCTCGGGTCGCCCAGAGACCGGAGGTGGCGACCACGAGTCGGGTCAGCCAGACAACACCACACACGGGAGCCGGCGCACGGGCCCAGGCGGGCGGCTCCAGCGGCAAGGGCCGAACCGGGGACCAGAGCTGGCGGCCCGAAGGCCCGGAGCCCCGCGTACGATCCAGAGACCCAAAGTTCCCTCGGCGGCAGACACCGAAGCAGACCGTGTCAGCACTTACCTGGTGGTAAAAAAGGCCCATTAAGGGCGACGAAATGACAGCAGA
>NW_011470634.1:0-765 GCF_000754665.1 Bison bison bison
GAGTTAGCTTACAGTTCCAGTTAATAATTCCTGGGTGTGACAGTGTTTAACCTACAAACTCCTTTGGAAATCCTCTAGCCTGCCTGAATAGGTTCTTCCGGCCACATGTGAGTGTTCAGAGCCTCCCAACTGTGAGAGGCAGGAGATGTTCTAAACTGTCTAAACACAGATTCTTTTGAGTAGTTAAAAGATTGATTAGAAATTGTATTGGTGAATGGTTTTTCACTTGTTGGGCCATTGTTTGCTGCTAAGGTTCCATATCCCTTACCTGCTGTGTCCCTGGCAGTGTATTGATTAATATAATTGGTGTAAGTAGTAGCTTTAATGTTTGTAACCTGGGACCCTTGAGTTAATTCTTTTTCTTGTTATAGCCCACCACACCTTTGCTCTGTAGGAATGCAACTTTATCTAATGCTTTTTTGGAGGGTGGCTCCTGACCAACCACCTTTAGAGAAAAATAAGTTTTCTGAAGAAGAGGTCTTAAAATGTTAACAGGCCTCCGGGCCAGAAGATGATGCAAATCACCTAAGCTTTTGCATATGGTAAGTTTGCAGGAAGAAAGCCTGGTTTGCTGCAAGACTCTACCCCTTCCCCCATTATCCTCTATGCATAACTTAAGATATAAAAACTACTTTGAAAAATAAAGTGCGGGCCTTGTTCACCGAAACTTGGTCTCACCATGTCGTTCTTTCTCTTACCTTCTGGCTGAATTATTCAGCCTCTTTTCTCCACTGAATTTCCTCACTGAGTTATCCTCATTCTATT
>NW_011470635.1:0-739 GCF_000754665.1 Bison bison bison
ATTGGAAGAGGGCCTCATCTCCAGTTGAGGCAGGAAGCGCAGGGTACCTCTGATTTCAGACTCCGATCGCAGGGTCCCTGCAGACTGGGGACAGGAGAGTCAGGCCTCGTCTTGGGTTGAGGCATGGAACTCCGCTTGCCTCTCGAGATGTCCCCGGGGAGAGAGGCCGCTTGTCGAGCTGTATTTGGAACCTGGGGTTTTTTTCCGAACGGTGCACGGAAAAACTGCCCCTTCGTGTGGACTTCATTCACAGGGTGGAGTTCGGAGAGGTGTCCGGGCATCGGGTTCTTCTCAAGAGGGGACCGGGAAATCGGTGTCCTACGGAACGTGGAACCACCCACGAGGCCACGTCTGGAATGTCTTCGTGAGACCGGCCTCATCCTGAGGTGCGACCGGAAGGTCGGGAACCCCTTCCAGACAAAGCAGGGGAGTCGACCCTCCTGTCCAGATCAGGAGGGGAGAAAGGGCTCAGAGGAGGGGGTGCCGGAAAACCTCAGTGTTCCTCTCGAGGGAGACCGGGATTTCGGGGAACTTTGTGGGTCGCATCAAGGTGCCAAGTGCCCTTTCGACCTCCAATTCCTAACGTGGGACTTCTCCTGAGACGCTGTCGCGGGAAAGGGCTTCATCTTGCGATGACGGGGGAGTTACGGCGGGATTCTCGAGTTACGACGGGGAATTCAGGATGCCTCTTGTGTTGGCCCAGGCAAGACCGATCTTCCACTCGAGTTGCGAAGGAAGC
>NW_011470636.1:0-921 GCF_000754665.1 Bison bison bison
GGGTGGAGTTCGGAGAGGTGTCCGGGCATCGGGTTCTCTCAAGAGGGGACCGGGAAATCGGTGTCCTACGGAACGTGGAACCACCCACGAGGCCACGTCTGGAATGTCTTCGTGAGACCGGCCTCATCCTGAGGTGCGACCGGAAGGTCGGGAACCCCTTCCAGACAAAGCAGGGGAGTCGACCCTCCTGTCCAGATCAGGAGGGGAGAAAGGGCTCAGAGGAGGGGGTGCCGGAAAACCTCAGTGTTCCTCTCGAGGGAGACCGGGATTTCGGGGAACTTTGTGGGTCGCATCAAGGGTGCCAAGTGCCCTTTCGACCTCCAATTCCTAACGTGGGACTTCTCCTGAGACGCTGTCGCGGGAAAGGGCTTCATCTTGCGATGACGGGGGAGTTACGGCGGGATTCTCGAGTTACGACGGGGAATTCAGGATGCCTCTTGTGTTGGCCCAGGCAAGACCGATCTTCCACTCGAGTTGCGAAGGAAAGCTGGGGATTGCTCTCGAGTGACTGCAGGGCCAAGAGACCTCATCTAGGCTTGTGTCCAGAAGCCAATGTTCCTCTCCAGGGGCGACAGGGATCTCGGGGTTGCATTCCAGACGCACCCGGGGAGACAGGCATTCATCTCGAGTGGAAGCAAAGAACCCCGCTCTGCTCTCGAATCGCGACGGGTATCTCTTGGAGCTCACTGGGTGGACTCAAGGGAGTCAAGCCTCCTGAGGCGTTTGGAGAGAGGTCGCGAGATTGGTCTCCAGGCCATGCAGGAGACGAAGGCCCTCATCTCTCGATGACGGGGGAATCTCGGGGTTGTTCTCGAGCGGCGGCCCCAGTATGCGGTTTCTCACGAGGTACGACGGCGAGGTCAGTGAGCCTCTCGTGGGGCGCCAGGGAAGTCGGGTCTCCATGCGAGTGGCGAGGGGGAG
>NW_011470637.1:0-771 GCF_000754665.1 Bison bison bison
AATGTGGGACACATGTACACACATGGCTGACTCATGTCAATGTACGGCAAAAACCAGAACAATATTGTAAAGTAATGAGCCTCCAATTAAAATAAATAAATAAATGTAAAAAGAGGAAAGCCAAAAACATTTGCAAAAATAGATGAAATCAACAAATTCCTTGAATGACCAAAATTCCCAAAACTAACTCAAAAAGAAAGTGAAAACCCTAGATAATCCCTAGGTCTATCAAAGATTTGGAACAGAAAACTCCAGGCCCATGTGACTTAAGTAGTGAATCCTATGAAATACATAAAGGAGAAATATCACCAAACCCATACAAATTCTTTCATAGAGGAGATTTAACAGTTCTCAAATCATTATGGGGCCAGCCTTCCACAATACCAAAACTGGATGAAGACATTGCAAGAAAAGAAAATTATAGAACAATATTCTTCATTAAGCAAAAAAAAAATGAAATGTTAGCAAAATTAATCCAGCAATATATAAAGCATTAGGACCAAAACAGATCTATCCCAAGAATGAAGGATTGGTTATGCATTAAAATATCTTCAACCAGCGTTATTCATCACATGAAGAAAACACAGGAGAAAAACCATATGATCATTTGGATAGATGCCGCAAAAGCATTTGACAATATTCGAGAACCACTATCTTAAAAACTCTTGGAAACCTAGGACTACAAACAGACTGTCTTAATCTGATCAAGGTCACCTACAAAACTCCTACAACTAAAGGTGATAATGGAGGAAAATCTAATCCCTACACTGT
>NW_011470638.1:0-523 GCF_000754665.1 Bison bison bison
TGGTCTTGATCACCGCCTCCTGTACAATGTCCCAAACCTCTATCCATATTTCTTCAGTCACTCTCAGATCTGGTCTCTTGAATCTATTTGTCACTTCCACTGTATACTTGTGAGGGATTTGATTTAGGTCATAACTGAATGGCCTAGTGGTTTTCCCTCCCTTCAATTTATGTCTGCATTTTGTGAAAAAAGAGTTCATGAGCTGATCCACATTTAGCTCCTTTTCCTGTTTTTGCTAACAGTATAGAGCTTCTCCATCTTTGGCTGCAAAGACTAAAATCAGTCTGCTTTTGGTATTGACGTTCTGGTGATGTCCATATGTAGAGTCATCTCTTGTGTTGCTAGAAGAGGGTGTTTGCTATGACCAGTGCATTCTTTTTTCAAAACTCTGTTACCTTTGCCCTGCTTCATTTTGTACTCCAAGGCTATATTTGCCTGTTACTCTAGGTATCTCTTGACTTCCTACTTTTGCATTCCAGTCTCCAATGATGAAAAGGACCACTTTTTTGGGTGTTAGTTCTAG
>NW_011470639.1:0-780 GCF_000754665.1 Bison bison bison
CCAAAGTACTAATCTAAATACCATCTAAATCAGATATGGATGAGATTCAAGGTACATTTCATCCTGAACAAAAGTTACTTCTCCAGCTGTGAACCTGCGATATCAGACAATCATGTGCTTCTGAAGTACAGTGGTGGTTCAGGCATAGACACTCCCACTCCAAAAGAAAGAAATAGGAAAGAAGGATAGGGTGACAGGTCCCAAGCAAATCCAAAACCTAGCAAGGCAAATCCTTTAGTTAAAAAAAAAAAAAGTAATTGGAGTGTAGTTGCTGAACAGCGTTGTTAGTCTCTACTGTACAGCAAAGTAAATCAGTTATATGTATACAGATATCCACTCTTGGATTTCCGTCCCATTTAGGTCATCACAGAGCACTGTGCAGAGTTCCCTAGCTATACAGTAGGTTCTCATTAGTTATCTGTTTTATGCATAGTAATGTATATATTTCAATCCCAATCTACCAATTCACCCAGCCCTTCTCTTCACCCCTTTGTGTTCATATGTATGTTCTGTATATTTGTGTTTCTGTTTCTTTCTTTGCAAATAGGTGAAAGTGAAAGTCAACTTAGTCATGTCTGAATCTTTGTGACCCCATGACTATACAGTCCATGGGATTTTCCAGGCAAGAATGTTTAGTGGGTGGCCATTCCCTTTTCCAGGGGATCTTCCCAACCCAGGGATTGACCCCAGGACTCCCGCATTGCAGGAGGATTCTTTACCAGCTGAGCCACCAGAGAAGCCCTGGTGCAAATAGGTTAAGCTGTACTCTTTTTTCTAGAT
>NW_011470640.1:0-597 GCF_000754665.1 Bison bison bison
TTCCCTAGGCAAAATACAAAGAATAGAGCTCGTGTTCTACTAAATGGAAAGACGATTTCAAAAACAGAAGCTGTCCTTTGTTGGTATCTTTGAATCTTTATGTAGTTTTCGTTGATTTTTACTGTTAAGGCTAACTGAACAAGGCAAGAGAGAAACCCCAGAATTGAAAAGCAATTGACGGTTTTGAAAGAAACATGTGCAGGTGAAGCTCTCTTCCTTTTTGAGAGATGGTTAAATGCAAAATCTTGATTCAACACATATGACTTTTGTGCACTTTATTTCAAATCTCCATGACAAAACCCTAAGGCGTCCAGGAAGAAAGGAGTAGAGGGGCAGACACAAAGAGCAACCTTTCCCCTTGGTGCCATCGCAACCAGCTGCTTAGTTCCTTCATCTCAAGGACTATCATCTGGGCTTCTCTGGTTTGTCTGATTCTTGTTTCGGGGACCGTTTCTCGTCACAAGGCTGTCAACAGTGGGGGTGGTGGTGTGTGTGTGGTGGGGGGGGAGGGGGGGAGCCCGTTCTTTCCGATTCCACATGAGACCCAGTGGACAATCCAGGCCCTGCCCACTGCATTGAGTGTGCAGCAACTATATC
>NW_011470641.1:0-643 GCF_000754665.1 Bison bison bison
AGCTCTCTTCCTTTTTGAGAGATGGTTAAATGCAAAATCTTGATTCAACACATATGACTTTTGTGCACTTTATTTCAAATCTCCATGACAAAACCCTAAGGCGTCCAGGAAGAAAGGAGTAGAGGGGCAGACACAAAGAGCAACCTCTCCCCTTGGTGCCATCGCAACCAGCTGCTTAGTTCCTTCATCTCAAGGACTATCATCTGGGCTTCTCTGGTTTGTCTGATTCTTGTTTCGGGGACCGTTTCTCGTCACAAGGCTGTCAACAGTGGGGGTGGGTGGTGTGTGTGGTGGGGGGGGAGGGGGGGAGCCCTTCTTTCCATTCCACATGAGACCCAGTGGACAATCCAGGCCCTGCCCACTGCATTGAGTGTGCAGCAACAATATCAACGGTAATGCCGGTGAACAATGCGTATTCCTGGAATCCACTCCGTTGGCTACTGACTGTGTGTGCTGGTGGTCTGGAACCTAGACCTGGAAGCTTTCTGGATGATTGCAAATGACACCAAAGTCTGAGGACGATGGAAGATCTTCACATTTCTGCAAGAGCCACACACCTCCAGAAGGAACCACAAGACTTGCCTGAAATGGTCAAGGTATAAGTATTGGACTCAACGTTGGAAGGTCTCCACCTTTGCTGTGG
>NW_011470642.1:0-715 GCF_000754665.1 Bison bison bison
AGGGACACAGAATAGCTGTTACAACACTGGTGAGGCTGCTTTGCAAACATTCAAGGGGTTTTCTCTTCGTGTAGACATGGGGTGGTGTGCATGGCTGTGGGAGGTTAATGAGTATGAGCTGAATTCGTGTTCATCCATTTTCTTCAGAGGAGAAGGCAATTGCACCCCACTCCATTGCTCTTGCCTGGAAAATCCCATGGATGGAGGAGCCTGGTAGGCTGCAGTCCATGGGGTCGCTAAGAGTCGGACACAACTGAGTGACTTCACTTTCAGTTTTCACTTTCATGCATCGGAGAAGGAAATGGCAACCCGCTCCAGTGTTCTTGCCTGGAGAATCCCAGGGACCGTGGAGCCTGATGGGCTGCCGTCTTTGCCGCGCACAGAGTCGGACACGACTGAAGCGACTTAGCAGCAGCATTCTCTTCAGAGGAGAAAGGAAAGCAAAGGAGAGGAGGAAGGAAATGGAAACAGAGCTTTGCCCTCTAGCTAAGAGAAACCTAATAAAAAGGAAATATTCAGTCTAATAAAAGGAAAACTCTAAAATGAATGCTACTGTTCAATGAAAGAGACCTATGGCTCCTCCTGCTTATTTTGAGCTCCTGCTAAATTGTCACTGTCTCTTGATTTTTCCCAGATCATTCTTCCTCCAGGATCCACAGGTGCTTCTACTACATCATGTTTTCTATGAGACTTTGTACTTGATTAAAAGTAAACT
>NW_011470643.1:0-704 GCF_000754665.1 Bison bison bison
TACCTTGTTCTCCTCATCTATGTTAAGGAAATGACATATTTGCCTGGAAATCTGCCTTTCTTCAAGATTCATGTCAATCATGTTTTAGCCCGGGATGACTCACCTGCTGCCCATGTTACCTCAATGCATGTCGTGGGTGAAGGGGTCTGGTGTCATGCTCTGAGACACTGCCTTTGTTTCCTTAGCAGACTGCTAGTGGCTGCATCACATCGGGCTAAAGACCCGCAGGGGGTACTCTTACTGCCCCCCCACCCTCACCCCCACCCCGCCCCAAGTCTATGTCAGCAGCTTTCTCGATCTCTTTGTTCCTTTCTTAACACTTGATGACACAAAAGCTCTGAGCGATCAAGTCATATCGAATCTTCATTTCAGATTGAAGATGCATTCCATGGTATTGCCATCTTAAGTCTTTGCATCGCTATGGAATATCTGTCCATGTATTCAGGATCTTTTTCAGCCACGGTGTAGAATTTCCAGTGTGCCAGTCTTGCATCCTCGTGACATCCGTGGCAAAGCATTGGATTCATGTTGACAGTATTGAAAGGGTATTTTTTTTAAATCCTTTTCAGTATTATTATCTGCTAGTGTATACAGGTAAAACTGTGTAATCATTCATTTTGATCACTTTGCACAGCTTGAGAGTTTGTCTTTTCCTTTCTTTGCTGTCTCGTACTTTAAGAGTATCCTGGCACATCCATGTACTG
>NW_011470644.1:0-704 GCF_000754665.1 Bison bison bison
GGGAATCTGATAGAATTGAGATTTCTCAGTGCTTTGTAATTTCATCAGTAAGCTTTTCTGAGGTAAAAAACACATTGGAATTAGTTTTAAATTAGTCCTAGACACAGACAATACAGGGGAAAAGGAAACAAAAGGAATACAGATTAGGAAAAAAAAAAAACAAACAACACAAAAAAAACTATTCCTGTTAAAAGATGGCATGACCCTTCACACAGCGAATACTAAGGACGCCAGCAGAAAATTACTCGAGCTAATCAATGAATAGAATATAGCTGCAGAAATCAAAATTAATCCTCAGGAATTGCTTTCATTCTGATACACCAGCAATGAAAAATGAAAAACAGAACTTAAGGAAAGTATCTCATTCACCATCCAATTAAGAGACTCAAAGATTTAGGAATATATTCCCCCAAAGAAAGTAAGGACCTGGTACAGAAAACTATAAAACCATGTTGAAAGAAATCAAAGATGGCACAAATTGATGAAGAAGTATACCGTATTCTTGGATCTGAAGAATCAATATAGTGACCATCAGTATACAACCCAAGGCAAGCTATTGGTGCATTCATTCACCATTGATATTCTTGGATTCAACTGTGGAATCCCTATAAAAACACCAACGGTGTTTTTCACTGAACTAGAACAAATAATTTCACAATTTGTGTGGAAATGCAAAAGATCTCCAATGAGCAAATCACTCTTGA